>NC_079437.1:30313636-30613636 GCF_903798145.1 Danio aesculapii
AAACATGAAGATCGCTAAAACTAAACTGTAAAAATACTTCGTAAGCAAATTACACCTGAGAGATGATTTTAATGCTTTTTAAAAAATAATCATTCCAAGTTTAAATGCATGTATGCAGCTACAGTGTCCATTACGGTTCAACAAAAGTGTCAGAAATTAGTCTTAAAAGCAGATCATTGTTTGAGTGTGTAACAGAAGACTTCTTTGTCCCGATTTGTTCCTTTTCACATTTTTCAATCATATGTACACAGACACAAAGAACTGTGTAAATGCCAAGTGAACCAGGATAAGGCATTTTATTTTTTAGCCTAAACTACAGGTATGAGACGAGAGCAGTGAAAAGGCTGTAGATGTAAAGGTGAAATCCTCACCTGCTCAGTGACACTCATTCTCCTGTTAGGATCCACATCTCTCCCCTCCAGTTTGGCCTTCACCCTTTTCCACACACTAACAGCATATGAATTCCTCTCTTGCACAGCTGAAAGAAATAAATTGCTTATTAGTTCAAGTTAATAAAAAGTAAATGAGATATTTGTCATCCAAATTTCCGATAGAAGTAACTATTCTTTCATGAATGTCTTTAAAAGTGAAGCCAAAGAATTTAGGTGCCCTTTACACTAGTGTCTTGGTTTTAAAACATAGGTACAGTTGCCTTGAACGGTGCCGAAGCGCGCTTGTCCCCCCTTTCTTCTTCCCCGATGGCCTGCACTCGCATTGCATCTAAGCTTGAGCACGCTTACGTCATCGATGATGCGCTGTTCAGTAAGCGCTTTCGCTCAGCACAGTGGAGATTTCTTCAGTTATATTGTTTTACTCGTTTGGGATGCAGTGACTCGCAGTCAAATATTTCGCCATACAGAGAAGCCACTTTTGACGCTCATAAATAATCATAAAATTCCTCGTTAGGAGGTTTGCTGAAGGTGCAGCTGTCGTGCAGAAAAGGGTTTGCGTCTTTAATAATCAACGACGTCTTTAATACATCCATATGAAACAGTCCCTTAAAAGTCACATCACGTCTTCAGTTTCGGGCTCAGGTGCGCTTTGCACTCACACTACAAGCATACCGGGCTCTGGCACACCTCTTCCAACTGGGCCAGGGCTGGCCAACTGAACCCTGCCTGAGCCCGGTTCAGAGCACTCGCACTTCTTAAACGAACCGGGAAACGCACCTGGACACGGTTCAGATAGCATAGTGTGAGTGTGCCCTCAAACTCAACTCCTGGAGGGCTACAGCTCTGCATAGTATAGCTCCAGCCACCTCCAAATCACACCTGCGTAATAGTCTCTAGTAGTTTTGAACACCTTGACTAGTTGGATCAACTTTTGTTTTGATAAGAGTTGGAGCAAAGCTGTGCAGAGCTGCGGCCTTCCAGGAATCCAGTTTAAGACCTATGCCCTAGATAAACTGGCTGGACACAAGCAGTTTACTGGCCTATGGAGAGAAAATAAATAAAATAAAAATCACTGATAATCTGTTGGTTAAAATAACCGCAGATTTGCCCTCATAAGATTTAGAAGATCAAGGCATTTGCATTATGACTAACCTCTCCCAGTTTTGGGATCTCGCACGGCTCTTTTGGGGCTAGGGGCCAGTCCTTTGCTATTGATCATCAGTGTGCTGGGAGGAGTGTCCGCCGGGGTCCCAAAGTTTCGAGGAAGAGCTTTACGTGCATTCTGAGACATACTGTCAGGCTGTGTCTTCACCCCACTGCAACGCACTGCTGTAGTAAAACACATGTTCAGTTCAGGCCAACCTAAATAGTAAATTAATCAATAATAATTTTAGAAGCAAATCAACATCAAACTTGCCAGCAGCAAAGCTGGTCTGGACTGTGGAAGTGGGACTAATACAGTCACTTCCTCTCTCTGTCACAAGGGGAGAGGCGAAGCCCACTAATCCATTGTAGATGCTAAAGAAAAAAGTAAAGGTAACATTTTTCACCTTTAGAGTCAACTTGGACATTATCTGTTCATCATCCTGCACTAGTGCTCACCTGTGGCTCTGAACCTTGAGCTCCTTCAAAGTGGCTGGAATCTCCTGCAGCAGCTCGATCTGCTCTTGACTGCGCGGTTGCCCTGTGGCCTGCACTACTGTGAACAGCACTATCTGCACATTATCCTGCCATGCCTTGTATTCAGAAAGGAACTGACGCACACTCCCGTCATAAGTCACTTCCTCTCCTTCTGCAAGGGCATTCTCTTCATCCTGCCAAACAGAAAACATCTACCATCAGATCCTACACACTACAACCCAATATTAAAATCACAATGTCAGTGGTTTTTAGCTGCTCATCACATCACATATGTTGCATCTGAGTATGAAATACCTTTGCCATTGCTCGCAGTAAGTGTTTAACATCAGCGAGCTGGCGGTTGTGATTGGACAGGGTGCCTTTAATGGTGTCCACCAGCAGCTGCAGGGTCTCAGTCACGCTCTCCAGCTGCTGCTCTCTTTCCTCCTGCATGGCTCTCTGACTGGACATCTCCTGGGTCAGGTGATTCTGTGCGTACACCAGCCACTCAGGACCACCGATGGACATATCCATGGCAGGACTCTGCAAGGACACAATCCAATGTTATTTCTATTATAAACAACAATTTGAAAGTCAATTTCAAATGTATTTTAAAGTGAATCTTGGCAAGCTAAAGTAATTTCTAAGGATGGCCCTAAAATAACACTTTCTAAATATTTAATCTACTTATTCAAAATAAATGGACAGACATTGTACTGAAGTGAAGTCAGGTTACACATTGTGGAATATAAAATTGATTTTTTTTTTGACAAGAATTAGTGGCCAGTGTTTTTAAAGAGTAGATTGAAGTGTTTTACATAGTTACAGAAGTAAAAATACACAAAATATGAATATGTATATATTTGCTTTAAATATTTTTTGGACCAAAGCACCCACCAATCTATGCAGCAGCTGAAGTTCTAGTGAGGAAACGGAGGTGTTGAACTGGGCAGCGTAGGAGCAGGTGGCCTGGCATCGCTTCACAAGCTCAAAAAGTGCAGCATCCATGTTCAAAGCTTCGGGTGTGCGGGTGCGCAGACCTTCAAAGTTGAGAATGGTGCTGCAGAGGAAAGTGACCTGGTTGGCACGCTGACTCTCCTTCATCACCAAGGCACGGCGTTCTGCTATAGTGGCCTCAAAGTCCTGCAGCACTGGAGCGAGTGCAGGATTTGCACCACCGGCCCACTTCAGCCTCTGCTCTATACTGCCTTCAAGACTTGCCAACTTCTCCTGTAAAACAAATCCCAACATTGTTATTTAAATTTATTTATTAAAAAATAAATAAACACATTTATTGTTTAGATCGAAAGATGACCAAAAGGAAGAAAGGCTTTAACCTGGACACTTCCAATAGAAGCTTCATCCTGACTGAGTTTGTAGAGCTTCTTTTTCATGTTGCTGAGGATGATGGAACGAGGTGGAGGACTCACTGTCATGGGCTGCGTCCTCGCACCAAGAATGTCCTCATGTTGCCACTGATAAGAAATAATCAAAAGGTTGCACACAAACAACACCACAGTGTTTATTTATTTCAGTGCTTTTTTTATAAAGAAGAAAAATACAATAAAACTAAATAGATAAAATAAAAATACAATAAACACATTTCATAACATCCAAAACAAATAACAGCAGGAACAGAAAACAGGGAAATTCTGAGACAGAAACAGAAAATTAGGAGCACTTAGGACAAAATTTTACATTTTAATGCAAAAGTGAAATGTACAAACAGTAATGAAGAAAAGTTAATCAGACAAAATGCTTTTGTGAATGGAGCAGCACCAGTACCTACCTGAAACATGGCGATATGAAGCTGATTCCTTTGCAGGCTGACCTTACAGGCTTCAATGCTGACCTCCAGACGCCGGACCAGGTCCAGTTTTTTCCAGGCAGTGTCATAGGAGCTGGCCAACACTGTGGCCCTGTTGAGCAGCAGCTGGGACAGGCGTCCTGCCTGCACCCCCTGCTCTACAGCTTTCTTGCACAGGTCATCCAGAGAGACTTTTCCCTCAGCGCCAAAGTCCTTGGCCTCCACTTGAGCAATGAGATCCATGCCGAGGGCACTGAGAGAGCTGCAGATGGCTAGACCCAGAGCCTGGGTGGGGAGACCCATCAGCATCTGCCTCACGAAGTCTGCTGTAAAGGCTTTGATGGGCCGTGTCATCTGGTCCTCGCTGACCACTGTGGAGCCTCGATACAAGGGCTTCACTATTGGTACAGGGCCATTAGACGGTGGAGGTTCATCAGTGGGTGTAGGGCACGTGCCTAGTGGAAGAAGTGAGTTGTTGTCTCATCAAAATCCAGATACTCATCAAAATATACAAAGCAAATGTTTGAGGAGAAACAATAAATACACCAGATGTTTACCAGATAGTGTCTGTGCAAATGAACCACATAGACGGAAGAAGTCTCGGATGGTCTGGAGTCTCTTCAAGAAGAAAATCTCCTCCAAGACCTGCCTGGTCTGGACATTATCAAAGAAATGAGCCTGTGTGGCTCTGGACTCCCGGATCACATCCACTTTTCTCCAGGCAGCAGGCACATCCATAGAGTTCAGCTGAAGTAAAGAGCAGATTGATTTAATCATGACTAAGGACACACACACACACACACACACAAATTATATACATTATAAATCATATAAAAATAAACCTAACACCACCCTGTTACTCAACGAGAGCTTTAGTTTAACACCAAAAAACAACGCATTTGTTTTGTCATTAATTACAAAAACTGATAAACAAAACTATAGCAATAATTATAATAAAATATTATATAGTAAATATTACATAGTATAATATAAAAATTACTACTGTAATGACACTACTGTAATAAAAATAATAATAATAATAATAAATTAAAACATGTTATATCTTATAGGCTGTTTTGACAATTACATACATTCAAGTCACTTTGGGTCACATTTTGGAGTTATCCTTATTGCTCTATTTCTATACATTACCTTGTCAATCAGAAGTCCAAAAGCTGTCTCCAACTGGGCAAACATGCCATCAAAAGCTACCAGCAACATCTGACCAGCACTCATCTTCGGTGTTTCCTGCACTGAGCTCTCCATGCTGCGGGGCTGGATCAGCTCAGAGTACTGGGCCCGCAAAACTCTGAGACAACAACACACCAATAAAATACTGTTAAATCCAAAAAGTAAAAACTCCTGAGCACTTAAAGTGACTATTTATATTTCCCATGTTACCTGGTCACATCCAGATAGTGGTCATCTGGATCCTCTTCCAGACCCATAGAGGCGTTCCGAATGTGTGCCATCAAAATCTCTCCAAGCCCCTGCAGTGAAACCCCATCTGCACACTGATCAATAAGCGCATCCAGCTCCGCTAACATGATCTCTAAAGTGCTTTCACCCTTCAGCATGCAGCGCAGAGCCTCTGGGAAGATGATCTGACGGAAGTTTGTGTTCAGCTCCTACAAATAGAAAATGTTTATTTAAAAAAATAAATAAAAAAAAAACAAAAAAAAAAAAACACTGGAATCATTAAGACAGACAAACTGACAATTCTTATTTTATAATAGAATATTTATATATTTATCGTTGTTATGAACCATACACTGTATTTGTGTGTGTATGCATTTCTTTCTTTTTCTCCCTGACCTGTCACTTTCACATTTAGGGACCGCCTCAATACGGAACACTATTGGCTGACAGGACTGCCAATCGATCACCCTGTGATGACACGTATTCTCTCTGCCAGTTATGATCAGTGCAGAGACCTTTAAATCGGAAGCAGCAATGGGAAGAGATCAGCTGCCGTTGTTTTGGCATGTTGTCCATATGTTTGATCTCGATACTATTGCTGACTTTGAGTAAGATCTGTTGGAATGACCTGTTGCTCTTAAAGTCAAGTGCCATTTTGGGGTGTCTGCCTGGATTTTGCCTACCCAAATTCAAAAGCTTCTCAAATCTACATGCAGAGTTGTAAATGCAAATTGTAAATGCAAATGGTATCATTAAAAAAAAAAACTTTAAATTTTAGAATAAACACTGTTGAAAGGGATTAAAATAATCGAATATGTTGTCTGTGTTATAATAAACCTCTCCAAAAAAAAAAAAAAAAAAAGAGGTGTTTTTTAGTAAACTCAAATTTGAAAGTGTACCTTTTAGGTTCTGTGTGGTCTAGGTTGCTATAATTCATTCTGTTAGTTCCTGCACATGTCAGTAATCATAGCAAAAAAGAAAAAAATGTCTCTATCACAACCTATGCAAAAGCAAATCTATTCCAACTGATGACAGAACAGAACCGTGTATGGGGTATTGGGCCAGTACGTACCTTTACAATTTAAAGAATGCGGAAGTAAATGACTTCACAGACTCGATGGTTTAAGTTCTGTCGTTTGTAATATCCGAGTTCACGACATCTTGCACATTTTAGCCCGCTAATGCTTCATTCAAAACTTGTGATGACTTGCAGACAAGGGAGACCTGGAACCGCATAGTGAGTGACATCCATACCTTGCCCGCAGGATTATTAAAGTTTAGACGTACTAGTTTAGCAAAGTGCGCTAATTTGTATTTTTGTTCAGGGCACATCTGCGCTGAAGACTTTTTCCTTTTCATATTCTTATTTTCTTATTTAGAGGATTGGGAGGAGATTATGGGGATACTTTCAGTTCCCTCTACCATTTGTCTTGGTTTTTCAAATTCATTATTATATTATTATGGTTTGTACATATTGTAAATATACGGTTTGTGGAAACAATTAATCTTTTGCGGTGCTATATTTGTTGTTCTGTGTTTCTCCTGCCACCTTTACCATTAGTTTATTCTTTTGAACATCTCAATAACACTCCTTTTAAATTCCAAGACATACTTCTATCATAACAATAGTTTAAAAATGATATTCCTTCCAACATAATGTATCTATTTACATCTGCCACTAAGATAACATCTAAAGCAAATCAAAATAAATAAAATAAAATAATGTTTTATAATATCTCCCTATTGCAGTAGTGTCCAGTATTATAATATGTTAATTCCTATTTTTAAACATGCCTGAACCAGCTAATCAAGAACTTACTATAAAATATCAGAAACATTCAGAGAGGTGTAATAAGACAGGCTGTTGACTCTCCAGGACAGTTGATCTGAGTTTGAACACAGTGTTACGAGTAGTAGTTGTAGTGTATGTGGTGTTTTTCTCTCTCCCTCTCGTTCTGAATTATTCGCAGGTGTAGCGGATTACGGCGGATCGTGATTGGCACTTGGATTGGTAGTGGCCATATTTAAAACACCAGAGACCATGGACTCCTCGGTTCCCTGCTTGTTATTCTTTGTGGAGATGTTGATACTTTGAACAATGAAAAATGAGGGATTGTTGCTGTTGTCTCGTTGGCGTTTTGTGAGATGCCGATGTGAAGTTGTACATTCTAATTCTAATTTTTAACCCGTTATCTTGTTGCGTTTTGGTTCAACTTCTTTTGATTAAGGATTTTTCATTTAATTCGTAACAACAGTTTGAACAGAGCTTTTGTTCAAGAAGCCATTTCACTGACTTATCACAAAAACCATGCCAGCACTCCTTTTAACGGCAACATCAAAAACACATCATTACCTGAAGGCAAGTGTAGACGCCATTAGTCAGGTAGACAACTTGCGAGGTCTCTGCAGGACTAGGGATGTCTAGGTCATGAGACAGAAGCTGACACTGCTGCAACAGCTGCACAAGACATGTGATGTTTCCACTCATGCTGCAGAGCTCCTCCAGGAACCAGGCTCCATCACGAGACGTCAGTTCCACCAGCTGCTCTCCAGCACTGGCCGCAGCTCCCTCCATCACCAGATTACGCCTGCAGAGCACACAAACACTGAAGCCTTCAGAATCTCTTGACTCTCCAGGGCACACAAGAAACAAGTGAGGTTTTCACAATTCTTTTAGCTTTTTTTTTTTTCAGACTCAGACCTGGTGAGAGAACACAGGGCGGAGACGATGATGCCAGCCAGGCTGAAGGAGCCAAGCTCGGCGTCCTCATGCAGGAAGACTTTGATGCAGCGCTCGATCTCCTGCAGCTGCTCCTCGCACACAGGCACACTGGCGCCCTCTGCCTTCAGACGCTCCACCTGCCGCAGCAGACGAGTGTTGGTTTCTGCTGCGTGGTGCTGCAGCGCCATCTCAATGCTGGAGAGGAACTGACACGTGGCAGGTGGGGGCTGGGGTGCAAACTGCATTTCGTATCTAAAAATAATCGATTTAAAATATATTTGATTAGTACAAGGTCACAGAAATCGCAGAGAAAAACTTTTGTTATCCTCAGTTTAAAAGAACATAATAAAGAAAAAAAACAATGGCAAATTTGAGAAACAAAATGTACAAACATTTAGGATTATAAATTTTTTTCTGCAAAGAAAATGCTTTTTATTCAGCAAAGACAGTACAAACATTCGCTATCACAAATGATTGTTTTGATCAATTTAAATACTCAAATGTTCAATTAGAACCTTTGCCCCTTGATTTTTCCTTATGAATAACAATGATCAAAGCTCCAAAAATACGAATCATAACATTCAACGTTGACAGGTAATGTTACTTTAGCAACAGCTATAACTAAAATAATAAATAAATGACAGAAAAAACTACAGATAATTTATATTTCAATTTCTATTCTATCTTTCAATTTATTTTCGTATTTTAGACACACAACATATTTTAACACCAATAACCTTTTTTTCCAATTTTATACCATTACTATTATACTATTTACAATTTTATACCATTACTATTATACTATTTACAATATTATACCATTACTATTATACTATTTACAATTTTATACCATTACTATTATACTATTTACAATTTTATACCATTACTATTATACTATTTACAATTTTATACCATTACTATTATACTATTTACAATTTTATACCATTACTATTATACTATTTACAATTTTATACCATTACTATTATACTATTTACAATATTATACCATTACTATTATACTATTTACAATATTATACCATTACTATTATACTATTTACAATATTATACCATTACTATTATACTATTTACAATTTTATACCATTACTATTATACTATTTACAATATTATACCATTACTATTATACTATTTACAATTTTATACCATTACTATTATACTATTTACAATATTATACCATTACTATTATACTATTTACAATTTTATACTATTTTAATACCAGTCAATCTTTAAAGGATCATGCAACTTGTCTGAAAATGAATAAAAAATTTTATCTTACCAACCCCAAATTTGTGAAAGATAAAAGTTAATAAATGAAAATGAATACAACTCATTATTGTTTAATAGCTCAATAAGTTGAATAATCAAATACTAAGAAAAACAACCAACAAGTCTCCAGCTTGTCTTTTGATCGATATTAAAAAGTGAACACACAAACATCAGCTTAACTTACTGGTGATAAATAGTCTGGCAGTGATCGACCGTCATGTCACACACCAGCTCCTCCATCCACTGTTTCCAAGTGTGAGCTCTGTGTCTGTGGAGCACCGCCCGCGGGTACAGCAGGGCCACGGTGGCATAACTGTGCAGGTGCTCTAGACAACCTCGCAGCTGAGAGCGTCTCTGCTGTAACAGAGCACTCACTTCAGCCTCCAGCGCTTCACACTGGCTGATCAGATGAGCCTGACCTGCATTCTGCAAGAACGACGTTGCTGGCACATAACTGGGTGGACCTGCAGGTTTACAAACATACAATGGAAGTTTACAAATATACCAATTACATCTCAAATATAAATTGAACATCTCTTAAAAGAGGACAATAATATTCCTGTACCTAAATCAATAGGGCTACTGATCTCCTGGAGGAGGCTGGCAAGCTGTGTGGCCTCTAAACTGGCAAAGGCGGCTTGATACTGAGAGATCCACTGATCCAGATCTGACAACTTCCCTTGAATGGCATCCTGCACAGTTCTCTGTCTGGACTGCAGCTGTGTGTGTTCTGAGTATCTGTGAAGGATATGAATGATTTCTAAAGGGTCAGTCTCATCAAATCTACACTAATGTTTAATGATAAAGCTATAATAGTGAGGAGCTGCTCATCTGCTGACCTGTGCTCTAGGGAGTGGATGGGATGGTCTGCTCTGGTGTCTGCTCCCTCCAGGAATTCCAGTTCCTCCAACAGCTTGCCCTGCACCTTCTCCACTTGTGTGAGCTGCTCCTGCAGGTTGAGGTACTCATCCACTGCCTCCTCCAGCTGTGGCAATACACCAGTCATTTCATCACGGTTCTTGAACCAGTTCACCTAAGAAATGGGAAGAAATGTGTAGGTTAGTCAAGCTATACAGGGTTATGTCAATTTTTTTTAATTTTTCAAATAAATCAGGAGGTTTAGTTGCACAATAATTAGTTTACATTTTGGGAACAAACAGATTGCTTTAAAAAATGTTTTGATTTCTTGTCAAAATGTAGTGAGAACCATCTATAAATTTATCAATGAGTAAGCGGATTACACTAAATAGGCATTATAACCAGAGCGTAATTACAGGGGGGTTCGCTGACCCAAATAATGCTTCATCCCCACTGAAGAATGTCAAAAGACATAAATACATACACAAATATTTATGAATAAATATTCAATTGGTGATCTGAAACTTAGAGTCTACTGATAGCCTAGATCTGCCAGTGTTATACATGCAGTATAACCAAAATGTATTTAAGTCATATTAGTCTCGGTGTATATTTTAATAGACGCCTGTGCTTGCACATGGACGTTAAAGAGTAATAACTGCAATTGTGATCTTCCATTATCCATTTAATGGTGCAGGAATACAAACATTTCAATGTTCTACAAAACTCCCTATTTCAAAAATAGTTGAATTAGCCGATAGATCAAAATAAAACCATAAAATATCCAATCATATAAAATAAGTTTGATATATAAATGAGATATGACTGAATTAAATTTATGAATTTGGTTCACCGAGGCATGCATATGTATTAGATAAACTACTGAAAAATTTGACCACCCAAACAGCTAAATGTATAAGTCGCAAACAGACCACAACCTGATAATTTAACCCTTGGACAGTTTGGTGCTAAACAATAGGGCTGTGCAATTAATCCAAATCGCAATTTGAAACGTTGTGATTAGCTCAACGCAAAATGCTGCGATATGAAATATATGTACTATGCAATTTCCCCACCTAGAGGAAGTGCGTGACTGCTGTCTGTGTATGACAGTCTTACAAACCAATTGAGTGAGCACACTTTCAATCAGAATTGTGCAACCGAACTATGTGAAACACCCACAATAAAAACAAACAGGAAAGCGTGGACAAGTGGGATGATGTCATCTGCTGCTTCAGAAGTATTAATAGACAAATTCATAATAAAAAAACCAGCACATCGGTAATATGGGAATGTTAGGGTTTCAGTCACAGACACCAAACAAAAACCAGTCATTTGTAAGAGCTATCGGAGAAATGTTGCCTCGGCATGAGGAAATACAACAACCAGCACATAAAAAAAGAACCACAGGTGGCTATATGAGGAGTGTCTTGCTAAAAAAAAGTCAAAGTATTGCCAGTGACACTCAATCTAATAACAAGCAACAGCAAAGTTCAATTTCAGAGTTTTTTTGCAGCTGTTACACCTTATGAAAAACATCACGAAGGCACCAGGAGATAACAAACGCCATAACTCACTACTGTTTCCTCTAGTAAAAAAATAAGTGTTTAATTTCTGAATATGTATAAAAAAATTCTCACCTTAATTTCAGCCACACGGGAGGAGAAGAGGCTGCGTGTGATGTCTCTCTCCATCTCTCTCTTGCTCTGCTTGTTCTCAGCCTGCTGACCCCCTCCTCCATACACAGCACCTGCAAAGCCTACCTCACCGCCTGCTGTCCAGTCCACCAATGGGTCATAGACAAAGGCCTCTAGAAGAGTCAAGAGGGTCTCTCTTCCACGCCGCATTATTTGGACCACCTGAAAGAGAAAGACGCCATTCAAAGTGTGTATGCGCTTTTGAAAATTAGATATCAAAAATGTAAAAAAGAAATATATATATATATATATATATATATATATATATATATATATATATATATATATATATATATATATATATATATATATATATATATATATATATATATATATATATATATATATATATATATATCAAATAAAAAAATATACATGCAGGGCTTGACATTAACTTTTTTGATCACCGGCCACTCTGCATTTTCACTAGCCACAATTTTGTTGGTGGGAAAATATATTTTATGTGCATAAATTTGACTTTGACATCCTAAAATACTTGATTTAAATTTTGTGTTGTCCACATGCCTTCTTATTCATTTCACTTTTTGTGTATCATGTATGAGCATGAGCAAATGGGTCATGCTTTTATAATGTCGTATTACAATTAGTTTTTATTCCACATGACTTTTCAGAGCTCAAAATGAAGGACTTACCAAATTTATCTCTGACCACACCAAACATAAACAATTATTATTTCTTAGCCACAAATTTTAAATGTGTTAAAACAAGCTAAATATAGCTGTATACTATACTTTTTATTTAACAAAACAATTCTTGAAAAACAATAAAAAAAAAAAAATTATTGTCATGTATCTAAAACTATGCACAGTAATCTGTTCTGGCTAAAGGTCTCTCAGATCACCAGTTAACTACACATAAGAGTTAGTCTCCAATTAAAGCAATATTGTAAAAAAAAAATTATAATTAAACCATAGTAACAAAAATAAAAGCAAATAAAAGACAAATTTGGAGCTCTTGAAAGCAGCAAGACTGTGGGTGCATGAGCAACTTTTTGTCTAGTCTATTTGAAAGAGAACCGATCACAGTTGGGTTTCCAGACACAGTTGCTTTATGAAAGTAAACGGGAGCGCACATGCGTTTTAAACAGTCACGCGCATCACATCAGCTGTTGGAGTGATCATCCTCTCATTCGGTATTAACCTGCTTTCTTCTGCTCGGCCGAACACAATTATTTTTGTCAGTCGTGCTGCTTCTCATTTCCAAGATCGCATTGCACACACACGCGCATATATACATACATACATACATACATACATACACACACGCACATACATGCATACACACACGCGCATAAATATATATATATATATATATATATATATATATATATATATATATATATATATATATATATATATATATATATACATATATATATATATATATATATATATATACATATATATATATACATATATATATATACATATATATACATATATATATATATACATATATATATATATATATATATATACATACATATATATACATATATATATATACACATATATATACATATACATACATACATACATACATCTCAAATGCACACTCTCACCTGTTCACAGGACAGTCTAAAGATGCCCTCTACTCCTGTGACCCCTAAAGCAGTCTCAATGTTGTGGGTCATACGGAAAGGAACTTTCTCAGGCACTCTTAAGCTTTTTCCTGTGAGGATAATCAAGTAATGAGTCATCTATGCCAATAAACTGCTTGGACTTACTCTCAAGTGAACAAGCACTCACCCTTCTCAAAACAGACGTTATAGTCAATGTGCACCACCTCGCCTGTCGTCATGTCAATCAGCACGTTGTCAAGGTGACGATCCCCCAATCCAATGATGTATCCCACCATTGACATCACAGCGGTGGATCTGGCGTAAGTCTAAACAAATCATGAGTGGGTTAATTAAAGCATAATGTATTTAAAATTACAATGTGCCAAGCATGATTAGAACATGTGAGCAGTGGTTCCTCTAACCTGAGTGACGCTCCACCACTCACTCGGAGTGGTACAGGAGCACCAGAGCTCCTTTGCCAAGAGGTTAGGGGGCGTGGCTTCCATCAGCTCTCTTAGAACATCTCTCATAACACTCAACGGCCAATCACGACGTGACACATCCAAACTGAGACCGACAGCCTTTAAGGCAGGACTGATTTTACTGTAGTAGAGCTCACTGGGCCGTGGGACCATGGGAAGATTCTGAGGCTGCTGGAAGGAGTCCTGTGCCTAAATTCAAGAGAAGAATACATTTGGTTGCAATTATCTTTAAGCATTAATATTTATAAAAAACAGTCAAGTACAAGCGCTGAGTGTTAATTTTCAGTCTCACCTTCTGGGCTTGGACCACAGCTTCACGCTGCTGCCAACGTTTGTACAGGCCAAACAGTGGAGTGGCTCCATCCACCCACTGGATGAGGCCAGATCTGGTACCCAGAGGTGTGACAGAATAATGACGGGCTTGAAACCTCGGGCTCTCCTGCTGATTCACTTTGGTGAACATGGTGTTGACGATAGACAAGAACTGCATGATCCTCTCATCCAAATGCAGATCCTCCAATCCTACAACACAAGAATACACGGTAATAAAATAGATCGTTGACCCAAAAATTTTATGTTATCAATTGTTGACATTATTATTTCAATCAATCACCATTTAATGGTTCTTACAGGGATAGTTTAAAATTTAGATTAAAAAAAAACTCTCCCTCATGTAGTTTTAAACTTTTAGCAGTTTCTTTCTTTAGTTAGAACGCAAAAGATGAGATTTTTAGAATTGTTGGTTGAAGGAACCCATCGACTTCCATTGTAGGAAAAAAAAAATACTATGGATCTCATTGGTCCAAGCAACAAGCAATTTTATGAATATCTTCTTTTGTGTTCATCAGAAAAACACAAATAGGTTTTGAACAAGTGAAGGGGGAGTAAATGATTGCAGAACTTTAATTTTGGGGTGAATTATCCCTACAAGAAAAATTTGGTGGAATGAACTCCAAATGGATGGGTAGAATTTCCCAAATAAAATGAAATCTCTTTCTTTTTTTGTGTTTGGATTGAGATGAGGGTGATGTTCTTCACCATGTTTAAAACTTGTTCACACCTTTGAACAGATAAGGATAGTTTCTCCCATCAGAGCCCAAGAAGTAGAGCTTCTTGGGTTTGGTTTTAGTTGGCAGGATGGTGATGGTGTTGCCCACACTCTGGATGGTGACTGCATCTGTAGCGGACACCTCTCCTGGCAGAGCCATCTCAGTGTTGGCCATAGCAGTCAGACGAGGGCTGATTTCATCCAGACGCAGAAGATAACTGGCTCGCTTCTGTGCCCTCTGCTGTAAACTCAGCATGATCTGTGATAGGACAAGGTAGAATTATAAAACATGAAAGCCAGAGCTTGCATTTCAGCACTTCCTCATGCCATCAGAACACTTATGAGCAATTCCAGCATTATGGATGTGACATCTGAAGTAAAAAATTAAAGCAAATTTACAGAGAATGTATATAGAGAATGAATAAATGTACTAGAGATGAATGATATAGGAAAAATCTGACATTCTGTTTTTCTGTGATATATTTTGCAATATAAATATAACTTCACCAGAGGAATTGAACAGCTCTATTTGGAAAGATTTCACTCAATTAGATAGATTGGGATGATCAAGTCTTTTTCTATGCTGTGCATTTGCATAAATCATAATAAATTACAAGCATATTTGAATACAACAGAGCAAAGATAAGAGTTAAATAAATCAGATCATCATTGTATAAATAGTTTAAAAATAATAATTAGGGATCAGGATGTTTGCAGCAGACACGTCGTAGTCAGCCGATACAGAGGACAGATTCTGATGCTTCAAGCTTTAGAATGCATAAAGCACATTTTCACTAAAAGTATGAAACTTCAGTGGAGATCTCTCCTTACCCAAGAGAATAAATAAAGATTGTTGCATATAATCCCTCTTATAACATTTAGTGTGGACATGTTATGGTCAGAAGAAAATAAAAGATAAAATAGCTTAAAAAAAGGAATAAAAATGATAGACATCGCAATTTAGAAACATCTATGAGAGAGGGGCATTTGCACTTGAGATATCTTAACTGCTCTATTCATTTAACATAACAACTGTTATGCTTGGTTAGAACATCCATGTGCCTCTCGAAATCTGTTCTCTTGCTCAACATTCACTCTCGTCGCCATGATTTGCAGGCCTCACAGAGCCGCTATGAATATGTGGGAGCTTCCGGCAGAGGTCGTATGGTTGGATGAGACACTAAAGACAGCTTAAAACACATATATACAATGGTTGTAACAAAGAGACCATCAGTCATGCCAATAAACTGTATAAATAGAGCTCGCAGTCTACATAGGCTTATGTTTTAGCTGCTGTGTTGGGAGCGCAGCGATCACAGCCCATCAGCGATCACAGCACATCATTTATCTCAGTACACATTATCACGTGTTGTAGCACTGCCACGTGCATGTAAACCTGTAAACAAATACTTCAGATTGAGTCAAAAAATGGTATTATCAGCTCATACCGATCTCCGGCCGATTGATCAGAGCATCTTTAATAATATTTAATTATGTCTTCATCTTTTAATAGATAATCTAACCCTGCGATGTGACTATTGCAGATACACACATTGCGATATCAATGCTCAACGACATATTGTGCAGCCCTAATGTTGACCTATATTGTAACATCTATTCATATTTTCTAACACAACTAAACAGAGTTAAGGGATCAGAAAAATACTTAAATGAGGGAAATGAACAAGCATTATATATGACAAAAAAGTATGTATGTATGCATGTTTACAGTATACAACATACTTTGTAGAAATTCTGTGAATTAACCTGCACAACCCAAAATAAACCATGTTAAAAGGATAGGAGATGGCACTCTAAAAATAAATATTTATTTACATTTATGAAGATAAAGCTGTTAAGGATTTGACAGACATAAAACTGGCAATTCTGTGTTTACAAAATCAATTAAAATTGTTTCAAATTGCTGCCAGACATTTGAGTATTTTTATAGTACTGTAAAACAAGCCTACACAAACAACGATTTTGCTATTATGCACACCACTGTCCTAACCTGTTTGAACGGCACCCAACTGCTGGAAGGATTGGCTGGATTTAGAGGGCTCCTCAGTCTCTCTAGGGCATTGTGAATAGCATCTCCATACGTCTCCTGAAACCATTCCTCGTGAGGAGTCTCAGCTGGAGCAGCCGTAATGCTGCGCACATGATCCAGCGCAAAAACCACAGGCTTCATCAGCGCCGAGTGCTTCTCTCTCATAATAGCCACCTTCTCATCCCTAAGCCACCGCAATCACAAGACAGCAAAAAAGCGATAGGGAATTTAAATCACTTTTAAATGAAATCACACTCTACATCAAATTCCAGGGTTGTGACTCACTTGCGTAGAGTGTTGTTGTTCTGAACTCTCTTCACCTCGTCCTCCAGCTGTTGAATCCTGCGCAGGACGTGCATGTGCTGCTGCTGTAAGACCCCCAGCCAGAGCTCATCCCAGAGCAGAGTGACCCTCCTCAACTCGCCCACCAACATCTGCACCTGCACACATAAGAACCAACAGAGCTTACACACCATTTCCTTTAATAAGATCCCCTGTATAACGGACAGTGAAGTCGTTTCTGCAATACCTGCAGCACCATGGTGGGGTTGGCAGAGGAGAGCTTGTCTACTATCTTGCTGTAGCAGTCCTGCATCATGGCTTGATCCTCACTGGAATACATCACCATCTCTTCCCCGCGGCTGCTCTCCTGAGAGGTCGGCCCACTGCCCGTCTCGCTCTCACCTCCACAAAGACCCTCTCCCTGCATGTTCCCCAGCAGGGTTGGCAGGGACGATGGCAGCTTATTACCTGGAGGAGATCAAAACACAATTCAAGAGGTTAAACTTTATACAAGCCCTAAAATAACAGCTGATTGGAAGTTGTGTCCACCAAAGAGTTTAATTCTGCTGCCGGCTCCTTTTCTTCAATTGTCTACTGAATCAGCGTTGCAGAGTCAGTGAGAGAGATATCGATCTAATCGACTGTTCTGCTTGACAAAACAGTGAACAAAAAGAGAGACGAAAGTGAAGGTGATAAAACGTTTGCTTTCTTCACAAGCTCATTGATTTGAGTTTGGCACATTACAGGCTTAAAATGCAGCACCTGTCAGCCAAGACAGCATAAGAAGGGCAAAACACACATCACACTGACCAACCATCACATCACTACTCTAAGCAAAGTGTCAAATTCCCTGACTTCACAATAATTTCACTGACTAACAAACTGCATTTCCATCACCCATGCAGCATTTCTTAGGAAAGAGATTGTGGCCATTGCGACTTAAATACTTCCAGACTCAATATTTCCAGATTCATTCTAATTCATTCAATTTATTTTAATGCACAGCAATGAACACATTGGTTTAAAGCACAAGCAGTTTGACCGTTTACTGACATTTGTTATTCCTAATCATTTACCCCTAGGCAAATTAATCAAAATTCTAACATATTCAAAGAAAGGAGTTTACCTCCACATTGCTAAATAAAGGGAAAAATGAATAAAAAGAGGAAGTTGTTGTGCTAAGCACTGAGCAAAAAAACAACAACAATGTAGTAGAGTTGCACGGTTTAGCGGTACCATGGTAGTATTCAAAATACTGGCAGTGCCACTGTAGTTTGTAAACGGTAGTATCGTCATTATGGTCTATCTAAAATTCATAATGTTGCATGTGGAAAAGTCACTAAAATGTTCACACATTTGTTTAACATGAGACCATTTTATTTGAATAGTCTGTGGAGCCCTTTAAGGTTGCAAACTGTAGAATTCATACCTTTTATGGTAGCCTATAGCACATTTTCTGACGCTTCAGTTCAAATCTGAATCAGTTCATTTCTGCTTATGTCAATATGATTTCGTAGCTACAACAACCGCAACAATCTCGGTTCTTACCTGATAAGACTGAAGAAGAAAAAAAACAAAAAAACAATAGATACAGGAAACATTGAAACAATTTTTGACCACTTCACAAAGCCTAATTTGGTTGGAAAAATGCTCTTTTTGTAATGAATTTAATTTGGTATAATTTGTATCTTTATTTGAATGTATTTTTTGTTGGTCAGTTATCTACAAAATAAACAAAGAACGAACAGATTTTAGGTGACATGCAAATACTTTTTTCAATAATAAGGGAATTATTCATTCAAATCAAGCAGTTCTATTATAACAAAATTTTGTATTTCTGAGTTATGAATTACAGTATCGCAATACTACTTGATATCACAATACTTCAGCTGGTATAGTATCGTAACATGAATTAATGGTATCGCGACAACCCTACAATGTAGTATTTTAACAGGTACAGCCTGATGACTGCATTTGACTTAAGTGATTGCTGGTTGACAAGTGGGGGGACAAAAGCCACAAAAAATTGATTCGATGACTAGATAGTAAAATTTTAAATTATAAATAAAAATGACTTGACCACACGGCTTGGCCAAATTATTTTTCATTTCCTGAATTTCCATGTCTGGAACAGACCTTTTATAACTGAAATTCAATGACACGTGGAAACCATGTGAACATGACTAAACAGCAATACAGACGTTCACATTTTATGGGATAACATGCCAGGAAAAAAATCCCAATAAAAAAAATAAATAAAAATCTTATTTAAAAGATATGAATAAAATGCATGGATCTACCAGGCAATCAGTTCAATGCAGTCTCTCAATGTCTTTTAAAAAGCAACCCACATTCAGAATTGTTTTTAAATTGCTCTGGTGACATGCTCTAAGGCTAAGCCCTTGCCAGCGATACATACCTGCCGCCTGAGCCTCTCCACCAAGAGAGATTGATCCAACAATGGCAGGATAGAGGATGAGGTGTGGGGAATCTTGGGCCACTCTACACAGCAGACTGCAGATGCTCTGGCGGATGTAAGCCTCAGGGTGATTAAGTCTGGAGAATAACTGAGGGATGATACCTAGAGAAAGAAAAAAACGTGTATAAAATAATTCCATTGAATACTGATGCAAATAATGTTTACAATGTCCACAAAGGAAAGTGCTTGTAACCGTTTTGAATATCCATGTTCTTACCTCTCCAGGGAGCAGTAGGTGTGGATGCCAGACCATGCTCCAGACCTTCCCTCAACTCTCCTGCATGCTTCACCAGCAAGCGCAGCAGACGGAGGGTTGCCATGACAATGACATCATCACTGCTCTGCTTGCAGCTCTGGTTGTTCAGGAGCAGCTTGGGATCATCTTCATCTATAGGTACCTGATAATTAAAGCATCAATAAAATCATGATCAGTTTCTGGTTTAGAAATCTGTCATATAAACATTCAATGAGGTAACCACTGACCTGTCCAGCATTAAGTTTGAGGAAGGTGAAGTAAGCCCTGCAGGAGACCCGGTAGAGGCTGAAGATCCGATCAACCACTCGTCTCCAGACGCCAATCAGTCCATCGGTCACAGTGTCCTCTACTTCAGAAAGCCAGGGACAGGCACCCAACAGCTGTCGGCCAATTACATCCACCATGTCGTCCTCATCATCTTCTTCATTCTGCAGAGCCATATCCTCATCCTACAATAGCACAATGACACATGAACACACTATACCAAACCTGCTTGGTCCACTATTGTTGTTTAGTTGTAATCTATAAAGAAATGTAGGCATTTAGGTTATAAATCCATATCGGCAGCATTGGCTATATTCAAAGTAATAAATATTGGTAATAATTGATTATAAATATTGGTAATAAATGATAAATATTCAAAACATAATTTACAATCATAGCAAACATGCGTTATACAAAAATATATATGCAGTTGAAGTCAGAATTATTAGCCCCTCTGAACTATTAGCCCCCGTTAATTTTTTTCCCCAATTTCTGTTTAACGAAGAGAAGATTTACTCAGCACATTTCTAAACATAATAGTTTTAATAACTCATTTCTAATAACTCATTTATTTTATCTTTGTCATGATGACAGTACATAATATTTGACTAGATATTCTTCAACACACTTCAATACAGCTTAAAGTGACATTTAAAGGCTTAACTAGGTTAATTAGGTTAAATAGGCAGGTTAGGGTAATTTATTGTATAACGACGGTTTGTTCTGTAGACTATTGAATAAAATTTCTAGCTTAAAGGGGCTAATAATTTTAACCTTAAAATGGCTTAAAACCTTAAAACCTTAAAAAAAAAACTGCTTTTATTTTAGCCGAAATAAAACAAACAAGACTTTCTCCAGAGGAAAAAATACTATCAGACATATTGAGAAAATTTCCTTGCTCTGTTAGACATCATTTAGGAAATATTTAAAAAAAAGAAACAAAAATTCAAAGGGGGAGGTGGGGGGGGCTAATAATTATGATAATATATATATGTAACAACAATACTGATAAAAAGATCTTTCAATTTAGTCATTGATATAATCCTAAAATTCTTCCAAAAGACACAATTTTAAACATTTCCCTTACAATATTTCATGAATAAAATTATCTAATATAATTCAGAAATATACGTTCTATTGAAATGTTTGTCAAAATATTCTAACAAGAGTCCCAAATAGGTTTCTCTTCCCCTTTCAATTAATATGAGTGCGTAAGTCTTGAGTGACTAATTCTAGTTTATCTTTATGTAACCTTGTATATATACACACACAAGTTGGTCGTGTCTATTTTCAAAATGGTAGTTATTTTTTTCCTTTACTAATCTCTATGAATAAATTAAAAATTAAACTATTTAAATTTGTGGCCATGTTACAGACAAATGAACATCACAATTAGGCTTATAGGCAGAGATCTACATGAAAATTGACCATTTAAAAATTGTCAATTTTCATGTAGATCTCTGCCTAAGGCTACATTAAAATTAAGCAACAACGACAAATGTAATTATATTAGAAAAAGATTATAAAGTAATCTAAATGATACTAATAATTTGCTTAAAATAAATCTGGTTTACAGTGTTACATTTCCATGGTTCAATAGTATTTACTGTAACTCTAGTATGAAAACCACTGATCTAGTCTCATAGTGACTGTACATAAAAACTGTGAACTTCATAACCTGAATTCCTGCTGGGCGACACATGGCTTGACCCAAAATGCCAAAAATGGTTTCTTTGTCCTCATCGCTGGTGCCTGCTGGGAGCAACTCCTCTAATTCTTTCTTCTCTCCGAGGAGTAGAGGAACCCCCTCTCCTTGACTATTAACACACAGAATAAAAAAGGAAATAAATCAGTATAAGCACAATGTATTTTTTTACTTACATTAACACTTTTGCAGTTTAAAATACCTGGCATTGTCCACAACCTTCCTGCCCCATCTGTAGGCCCAGCTGGCCAGAGCAGCCCATGATTTGGCCACTTCAGGAGCCTGAATAGTTGAGAGCTGGTAAAGCTGCCCAAGGACAAAGTCTGGCTCCCCGACACCAACACTAACTGTAGACAAGACAAAGCATCTTTCATTATCAAATGCAATTATACACAATATGTGACAGTATAAAATGAACTGCTATATGCTGTCATACCGGTCTCTTCATAATATCAAATACGTGATTTAATGAACTGGCATAACATATTAACACATTTTCAAGGTCTGTTCATACCTGTAGTCTCTGTAGTAATGTTTGGCATTCCCTGATCTTCTAGCGGCAGCTCCAACAAGCCAGAGATGTTTTTGGAGAGAGTTGAGAGACTGGTAGACCCAGAGTTCCTC
Source organism: Danio aesculapii (assembly GCF_903798145.1). Taxonomy (NCBI): domain Eukaryota; kingdom Metazoa; phylum Chordata; class Actinopteri; order Cypriniformes; family Danionidae; genus Danio; species Danio aesculapii. Next base: position 30,336,207 of record NC_079437.1, read on the forward strand.
TTCACCACCATCTTCAGCTGGGGAGTCAGATCTTTCCAGTCAGCCAAAAGCCATTTGCACAAAGTGAGCACTGAGCGACACGCCGCGAGTTCGCACTTCCCAGAGTGACAGTATGACAGTGCACATGAGCTCAGCATCTCCATAGCAGACACAGACTGACCTGAAAGACAACAGAAGGAATTGTTGAGATTCAGACAACACCACATCGAAATCAACTAAAAAGGCTAAAATCAGATTTTCACAATGCACACACTAGAAATTGCAGCATCCGGTCAAAGAGAGAGAGAGATTTAAATTTATTGCCATGTCAGTTTCTCTGGCTATGTCATGGCTAAACCACATCAAATTTACAACATTTTATATGTCACTTTTCTATAACAACAACAACAACAGATTAAATAAATAAATATAAATTCATCAATAAAATAATATAAGATAAAAATGTAAAACTGTTTACTTTTGATAGATTTTATAATCATGGAATGATTGACATTTAAAAATATTTCATTTAATGTCTCTCCAGATAAAAATCGTTGCCTGATAACATTAAAAAAAACAGTAGAATTCAACAATTATGTTTAACACTTAGCTTTTTTGTTGCAACATTGACATTTTGGGTGTTCTTCTCCTAGAAGTAGTCCATGAATGTACATGAGTGAGTTGTGTGTGTCCGATAAGGCATTTTGTGTAAACAATGTTATGTTAAAACAAAATAAAAAAATTCTCCCTATTCAGAAACCAGTCATGTCACAGAATTTGGGGTGATTAAACCAAAACTATGACTGTTATCTAATATTAAACATCAAAAAAAGATTCAAATATTCATTAGAAAAAATGTCAAATTAATTTGAATTGAATGATTTTAAATCATTAGACAAGCCTTGACAACTAAAAATAAAATTATTACAAAATAGGGGGGGGGGGGGGGGGGTTACAAAAACTGAAACAAACAAACAAACAAAAACAAATCAATTTCATTTGTCCCAAACCTGCTATGACTCAAAAACTTACCAGCAGCAAACAGAACTTTAGACTTCTCGATCTCCAGCTCTGGTCCCCACTTCTCACCAACAGTGCCTTCTAGAGACAGCTGCCTGAAGCTTTGAACCAGGTCCTGACCTTCAGTGTCGCTCATTGCTGGCTTGCTGCATAGACTCAGCAGGCGTGTGGCCAGAGCAATATTCCCTTGTTTACGCGCAAATTTCACAGCAGTCAGACAAAGCTCCATCAGATGAGAATCCACTGGAGAAGATGAACCTGGAGGAACGATTAAAGAGTTAACTGGGTTGACACATCACCAACCCATACCACTGCATAAGAGCTGAACTCCTTGCCTTTAAGCTTTTGGAAGAGCTCCCGCTGAAAAGTGGTGTATCGGAGAGCATGCAGCCATGGTTGAACATCCTGCTGCTTGCAGGTGGTCAAAGCTTCACTGAAGAGCGGAATAAGGCAGTCCTATTGCAAGGAAAACCAAAAAAACAAGACTTTAAATAAATAAACCACAAGATTTTAGTGAATGTGTTTATCCATGGGGTTGATTTGTTGTTCCAAACCTCGGGATGTTGGTTGCAAATGGAGTTCTCTAAAGAGTTGGCACAGTGCAGCTGTAAAGTGCTAAGGGTGGGCAAAGAGTCTGACAGGGTGAGAGTGGAAAGGCGGAGGGGGCCCAGACAGATGCGACCCGTCTGCTTCAGATATTTAACCAAGGTGCTAAAAACAAAAACAAAGTCAAAAACAGTTATTTATAAACACTCAAAATACCCAACAAACTGGTAAACCTGATAGTAGAAAACATTAACTTACTCAGAAGATGCCACTTTCTGGTCCTGCTCATGATTGGTTGCACTGATGGCTCCCACAGCACTTCTGAGGAGCTGCACCTCAATGGCCTTCTGGAGCTCTGATGGGTCTGGACTCAACACAGCAGGAAGAAGCCTCTTCAGGTCTGCCAACACAATAAAAAGCAGGTCATAATGAAATCTGATCAATTTAAAACAGAAAACACTGATAATTTCATCAATTCATAGAAAAGATCCTTAAGGAAGCAATTTGTAATCAAATGTTTTGGTGCCAAACATAAAGGGGGGAAAATCCTAATAGTTTGCACAACACTTATTCCTTTTCATGTTTTTTAAAAAGGTATAGTTAAGCCAAAAATTACAATTTACTTATTATTTACTTCCACTAAATTGGTTCCATACCTATATCAGCTTGCTTTTATTGTTGAAGGATATTTTGAACAATGTTATTTTGAACAAAAGTAACCACTGACTTCCATAGTAAGAAAAACAAGTACTATGGAAGTCAATGCTTACAGGTTTCCAACATTTTTCAAAATAACTATGTGTTCAACAGAAACTCAAATATGTTTGTGACAAGTGAAGGGTGCGTAAATGTCAGAGTTTTCAGTTTTTGGTAAACTATCGCTTTAATGGCTTATGAAAATTTCTCCTACTATATTTGCTGTTTTTCTGTGACTTTGTACAGTACAGGCTGTGATCATACCAATCTTGTCCTTAGTTGTAGAGTTGAGAAGGCCATAATCATCCCCGGGGAGCAACTCTAGCTGGGCACGGCACTCTGTAAAATCCCCCTCCTCAAACCTGCTCAGAGCTCTGAAGGACAGAAAGAGATCAAAACATTTGCATACCTACAGCCAGGAGAAGTTCAGCCAGAGTCACCTGCTCTGCTCCTACACACCTGATGTAGTTGAAGTCTGTCTTGAGGTTGATACTGGAACTGCTGCTGTTCTTTTTGAGATTCATCATGCTGGCCTGCCATTCTTGCACAGACTCCCAATCGCTCAGGGCCACGTAACACTCACAGGCCTTATTAGCCAGAAAGTTCAGCACCTCTGGAGAGCACTCGCTGGATTTCAGCAATACAGTTTTTCTTCCATCTCCTATTAAAAGTAAAAAATAAAATAAAATAATAATAATTTGCAAAAAAGCAGGTTTTTACATTAAATGAATTGAGTTAAGTCAACATCAGATCACTAATATTGAAAAATAAAGATGGGAAAACTATTGAATGTCATGATTCTATTTGACATTTGGGTTTAACAATTAAATGTAGTAAAAATACAGGATGTATTTTGGGGGGTTTTCTACTTCTATTTCTGGATTATTTACAAAATGTTATTTTAAAAGTTACTAGATTTATGCAAAGATTTTGTGCCAAATTCTTACATTTAATCAAATTTAATTGCAATAATATGAAACCATAGAAAAAGTCATATTGATTTCAATCTTGGAAGCTCAATATGTTTAAAATAAGTCAATACTGTTACTGTTCAATGGATGTTTTTTAGTAAATAAGTTGGTCCCAAATTAATCAATAGCTCAGATTTATTCAGATAATTTGCTCAAAAAAGCAGACTCAATCAGTAATGTATTGCAATCTGTTGCTTTGAGATGCACGATGGTTCAATTCAAACCACGACACATTCAATTATGTATAAACTCCTCACCACTGCTGGTGTGTTTTGGGCTGGAGGTGTTGGTGCCAGTGAGTTTCAAAAGTGAGCGATCAAAGCCTTTAATGGAGCAGTCCATCCCTGTGACAGCACAAAGCTGCTCTTGGTACTCTAAAGCTGCCTTCTCAAACCTTGGGAATGATGAAAGATCAACATTTTATGAGAACAGAGCGACTAGACAAACATGCATGGTGTAAACTGGGTTAATTACTTTCAGAACACAAAAACACTTACTTTCCCTCAGCCTGCAGTGCCACTGAGCTCAGCCAGCCCATGCTTTTGCCAGTGTTGGCAAGACTCCATGCTGCCAGACCTTGAATAGCCTCTGGGCATCTCAACTCGCACAATGCCTCCACCAGCATGGTGACCGGCACCTCCATTTCTGGACCCTTTAGGGTAAAGCGGTAAACAAGAAATATGAAATGAGCATCATCCAAATTGTTTACAGCCAGTGACAAAAGTATATGATCATCAGAGCTGGATTAGGTCTTGCCTGTGCACTGCTGTTCTTGATCTCAGTCAGCAGGTCAAAGCCATGACGGACTGTGACCGCTGGCTGACCGGAGAGAAGGCCAACCCTCATTAGGGCCAAACGAATTCTGGTTAGCCAGTCCTGGCATGTCTGTCTGTTTGTGTAGAAAAAGGTTCTGATGCCCTGAATAAAGTAAAAAGGTTTCAAAATTAAATAAAGCTGAAGGAGAAAACCTGAAATCTAAACAGTTCTGGAAAGGATTAAGTAAATTCTCCAGAGTTTTAACATCAAGGTTAGCTGTGTATATGGAAGACAGACCTTTGGTGGTGCAGTGAGAGCGCTGGCACAGCCTTCATAAGCATTGTACATAAGTTTCTCCAGGTTCTCCAGGAATTGCAGGAGAAGAGCCAGGCGGAGCTGGTTGGTGTGGTGACCCTCATCACTCTCTCCGCCACTCCACTGACTCAGCTCCTGCTCTGTGTTCAGACTGTGAGCTGCCAAACTGCGGATCATACCTAAATCAATAAGGATAATGTGTTATTCATAAACATGACATTTACCACCATTTACAGGTTTAGAATCAGTATGACTTATTTAGTTCTATTCACCAAGAATGCATTAAAGACATTAGTCTTATGTATCCGGGTTTATTTTGCCATTATTAGAATAGCAAGTAAAGATCATGTTCCATGAAGACATTTAGTACATTTCCTTCAGCACAAATATCAAAACCCATTTATTAATTATTAAGTGCATTGGCAAGAACTTTTTTCAACAACTTTAAGTGGTAATTTTCTCAATATTTAGATTTTTTTTTTGAAACCTCAAATTACAAATAATCAAATAGCAGTCTATCGGCCAATAATTAATGAAAAGCATATTTATTCAGCTTTCAAATACATAAATCTCAATTTCCAATCATTTCCACATAACTTCTCATTTATGATATCACATTAAACCACATTTGATTTTTAATGTTTCATTTCAAAGAATGCTCCCATAAACGGGCATGTCACGATATCTATTTTTTGTGACACGATATAATGCACCAAAATATTTTGCTATATTACCTATATTATAATAATTATAATATATTACAATAACTATATTAATGTAATTTTAAGACCATTTTATGCCATTATTTCCTATTATAATGCCAGAATAAATATATAACAGCATCATAATGCAAATACTTTTCCAAAGAACACATATTAAATAATAAATGTTAACAAAAAAAAGTGCAGAGTAAAAAGTACCAAAGGTTGCGATATTTGCTACCAGATCTTCTTTCAGTTGTCAGACACCCACATGAAAGTATACTATAGTAATTTATAGTAAATACTAGTGTTTTTAACCATACTGAGATTGACACCTCCAATAGAGATGCTGCACAATCAGCTACAAATGTCACTAGAATCTGTTTTTATGTGTGGGTGATATAAATTGCACCACCAAAAATGATCAAGGTCATGTCCATGTGTTGTAAGAGAAGTCGATATATTTATTATTGTGACAGGCCTACCAAAAAATAGCAAAAACCAAAGAGAAATTAAAAAGGCACAACTGCATTAGTTCCCAATGTGCGAAACTAACTTTGTGATATTTCTTTGAAATACTTTTAAATTGTAATTGCATTTAATGGAGTCCTCAAAATGTACCCATTGATAAGAATCAGAAAAAATCATACAGATGTCAAATAGAAGATTAGTCAACAGTATCACATCAGTGAGGTGAACGATTTCTTTAATAAAATTGAAAAAGTGTCTTTAGATTGGTTAAACAAATCCCTAAACCGCCAACTCACTAACCCTCTATAGTCTGGAAGGTATCCTGGGCTCTTCCCAGAGGTGTACGGAGCTTTGAGAGAACAGTAAACTGAGCAGCTTCCCACACCGCCCACTGCCACAGCACTGCCTCAGTCTTCAGCAGGGCACGAGGCACCATGGCAGAGTCTTTCTTCTCCAGCCGCTGACAGCTGTGATACAGACGCTCCAACCAGGGCTCCTTCCTACATCATGTTAAACAATGAAAATCCATTAATCAATTCAGAAATGCTTCTTTTTGTAGCTACAAATAATCTACAGTACATGTTTTAATCACTTCCACTAACAAATTTTAAATGCATTTCATAGGCAAGGTGAAAATAAATGAATGAAATCCCTAAAATGAATGACAGTACGCTGTCAACGGGCTGCCTACTCACCCCCCACGGTGGACCGTTCCGTACAGAATAAACCCAATAAGGTCAGAGAAGTCCTGTGGGTGGAATGTGTTGCTAGGCACTTTGCTCATGTGTCGGCGGATGGCCAGAGAAATCTCCTTAATCTCAGAGTGACTATGGGCGCTGCTGGGAGACAAGCCGACAATTACCATCATATCAACTACAGCTGGAGGTAGAACCACAAAGTAGGTTGTATTTCTCCACCCCCTTGGTTTCTATTGTGCAGATTCAAAGCAGATAAAGAGGAGTCTGGCAAACCTCAGTGCGACGTGCATGGGAACAGATCTCAGCAATTTCCCAAAGGCCTGCCGGACTCGGACTGCTGAGTGAACCAGCTGAACTCGGCACACGTCCACACACCTGCACAGAGAGACCAGTGCTGATCAGTGTGTTTTTTTTTTCTCTCTTACCCCCACCCACAAGAGCAGAAGGAAAAGCTGCAGCTCTAATGACTGTATCTGCAGGGAGATGGCATATAACAAGCAGAGAATGTGTGTGATTACCTCTGGAGAAGCTCCACAGTCAAGGAAGATGACAGCACCTGTAGACTGTTACATGCTTGCAGACATATGGTGGGGTCCTCATTTAAGGCTGAACAGAAAACAGACAACACACATTTTTGTTCATTCCCTTGTTCGTCAGTTTATTATTCCCACAAGCCATTATTTGTTTTACCCCCTAGTGAGGTGGAGCATTATTTTGCATTCATAACATAGCTCTGCCTTCCAGTATCTGAATTGGTTACAGATATGAACTCACAATTCGCCAGTAACCCTTTGCAGAATTTGAGGAAGGATGGGAGTGAGAAGAGAGGAGCGTAAGTTTCAGATTTCTTCATCATCAGAGCTACTTCCAATGACCAGGTGAGTAACAGCCGTCTATCAAAATAAATAAATAAATAATATATAAAAGTAAACCAAAGGAAACAAAAACAGATGAGTCTGGCATCATGCTAAATATTATTGATTAAAAAATAACATTAAACCTGGAAGTACAAACAGAAAAACCTCTGTTTATCATATCTGTGACAATAAACAGGTTTTATGATTTCATATGCATAAAGCAGCTCTCAAACGGCATCGAACGTGGTTAGGAACAGTGTATTAAGGATAATAATATTGTAAACAGTGTTTGATTTCTAGCACACACTAACTTACAAAAGAAGGGCAAACATTGACTTGATTTTTTTTAAATCACCTCATTAAGGTTTCAGCTAAAAATCTTCTTTAATGTTCTGCTGAACCAAAAGAAAAACCTTCATCCTTTATGACCTGAGGGTAATTTTTATATTTTTAATCACTTTGTTATAGTCATTTTCATTCAATGCTTAAAGTACTGAACTACTGCCATATGCAGATAATTAAGACAATTCAAAAGAAAGGGGTAATTACACTGTATAAGTGATTATAGCATGTGAAAGCACCAGTGGTTCAGATTAATTCTTCACAACAGGCCTCATTACAGACAGACAGTGCGAGCGCTGTACCTCGCCTCAGGGTTGAGATGATCCTTGCTGAGCAGCATACCCAGCAAATTAAGGAGCATGCTGAAATGCCTTTTGGTTGCCGTGGTAACTGTGCTGATGACAGCACCGTCGAAAAGGGATGGAGACGAGGAGCTCAGGCTGCTGGAGATGAAGTGATCATGTCTTGGGAGAAATGGAGAGAGAGAGAGAGATAGGTCTATCAGTCATCACGCCTGGAGTGAGTGAGGCTTAATTCAAGCTCATGTGCAAGGCAAATGACAAAGTGTTCTTTTGACAGTTTTATGCACACTTGGAAAAAAAAAAAAAAAAAAAAAAAAACTCAATCATAATTTATGGCACAATTGCATCACACTAAATAATTCATGAAAGCACACTGCCACTTGCTAAATACTCTGCTGTTCTGAATTAATTTCTCACAGTTCATAATAGGGCTGTTGGATTAACCGAAATCAAATCGCAATTTGAATTGTTCCAATTAGGTAAATTGCAAAAGGCTGCGATATGAAATATATGTGTAGTATTTTATTTTCCCAACCCAGAGCAAATGCGTGACAGCATTGACGTGTGATAGTCTTATTAGAAAATTGAATGAGCACAATTTTGATCTGCCCAATCAGAATTGCGCAACCAAACTACGCAGAATGCCCACAATAAATTTACTTTTTTAAAAACCTACAGGAAAGCGAGAATAATTGGGATAATGGCATCTGCTGCTTCAGAAGCATTAAAAGACTGATTATATCAAAGAAAAACAGGACATCGGTAATATAGGAATATTTTGGCTTCATAGTCACAGACACCAAACAAAAACAGGTAATTTTTGAGAGCTGTCGCAGAATTGTTGCCACAACTCACAGATTGACGTGAGACTTGACATCAAAATTAAATTGCAAATAAATTCGCAATCACAATATCTGTCAGAAAAATAAAATCGCAATTAGATATTTTCCCCAAAATGCACAGCCCTAGTTCTTAACCAAAAACTTTATTAATATTAGTTAATGATTAATTAATGGTTGCTTTTATTAGTACATTAAGGTTCATTAATGAAACAATAAATACATGACACCGTTGAAAATAATAGTTGTTAAAAATGTTTTGCTTGTTGCTTGCCAAGGTTGTTTTTTGTCAGGAACAATAACAAATTTAATATTGTGAAATTACTAGAATTTGAAATTACTTACTATACTATTACTACATTCTTTTTAAAAGCATATTACTGTATTTATCATTTTAATACATTTTAAACATTTGTTTATTCCTGTGATGGCAAAGATTTGTTTGTCAAATAATCGTTCATAATTCATTTGCATATGCTGATTTTATGCTCAAAAAATATTTATTATTTGAAATGAAGAAATAAGTTGTGTGGAAACCATATTACTTCAGATCAATTTATGATAAATAACTTAAAATTTGAACAATTTAAAGGATAGTTCACCCCAAAATAACAATCGTCATTTAATCACATATGAGTTGTTCCAAGCCTGTTGTTTATATTTCTTCAATTAAAGACAAAAGTAGATATTTTGAAGAACATTGGAAACTGACTGAGTACACACATGTCAGTTTTTTTCCTGATATAGATGGCAGTGGACACCGGTTTTCAACTCTTTTCAGAATAACTTCTGTGTTCAACAAAAGAAAAAAACAAACGTTTTGGAACCACTTGGGGTAAGAAATTCGAAATTGAAAACTTTTTTTTAAAGATACTCCGATCGATCAGCCGGAGATCGGTATCGGCTGATAATCACATTTTACAACTTGATCGGTACTCGCCAAACTGGCCAATCTTATGAAGCGATCGCAGGTGTTTGTTTAGGAGTTTACAAGCAGAGGAAGAGTGTGAATGAGCAAGAGAACAGATTGCGAGAGGCACAGTTATGTTCCAAGCAATACATTGGTTAGGTTAAATGAACAGAGCAACAAAGTAAAAATATTGCAAGTACATATCCTTCCCTCTCTCTCATTGAGAGATCAGCTGTCAATAGTTGGAGACGTGCAAAATATTTGAATGGACTTGCATGTTCAAGTGCATGTATTTAGGTATTTCTACATATAGATTAGATTCAACTTTATTGTCATTACACATGTACAAGTACAAGTCAACGAAATGCAGTTAATATAACAACTGAAAGTATGAATATTTAATAATATAACTACTTGTAATATACTTATTGCAATAAACAGTAGGAAATAGGCCTATTTCTTTTTAGTCAAGTAGTATTAGATTTAAATAATAAAAAAAAAGGTAAAATTTCTTTTACCAATTTTTATATTGTGTTTTATTATTTTCTGTGGCAGACATGATAAATAAGGGACTAAGCCGAATGAATGAACAAATGGATGAATCATTTTCTGTAAAGTTGCTTCTGGCCATGACATGTTCACACCTAAATGTTTAAAAGAAATGTGTTTAAAAGATTATATGCAGCATCCTTCATTTATTTTCTTCAGTAAGGCGAGATCTTCTCTTAAGGTTCATACTTGGAGGGAAAATGTGCTTTATGCATTATAAAGCTTGAAGCATTAGAATCTGTACTCGGTATCTAAATAAGCATCACTACTATTTTTAATAAATTCTTTTTTTTTAAATTTTAAATTATTAAAATCTTACTGACATCGATCATTTCAACAGAAAAGAAGAAGAACATAACATAACATAGCATTTTGTTACCTGGTGCAGTGAGAGTAGAGAGTGTAGAGCACCGCATATTGGACAGCAGGATGATGAACTGCCAAATCAGAATGAACGATAACCAGATTCTGACTGAGCAGGGCAAAAACAGTAGGAGACAGAGCCCACATCTGTAACACACACATAACAGATGTGTTTCAGTGCTATTTTTCCTCTTTTACATACATTTTCCTAGCATAAAAAAGCCTTTTCACAGAACTGATAATTAAGATGTTAAAATTATAGACTAGCAACAACTGAACAATTTCAGGATATGAATTCATGCTGACCCCGATGAGAGAGTTCTTGGTGTTCCCAATAGTGGTGAGAGCACTGAGGTTAAAGATGAGGATAAACTCTGCTCTCTCTGGGCTGAAGTGCAGCTGGCTGAAAGCAGGATGTTGGATGTGAGGACAGGCATCAGGCAAACCCAGAGGGCTCAGCAAACTGTTCAGTGCACAGCCCATCTCGCCCAAGACCAGTTTATACGCCGCCTCCAAGATAGGGATGTTCTTCAGGCTTAGCACAGCATGATACACTCCATGTGCTGCCGCCATCACCTGTTACACAAACACATTTACAACGCATTAGCTTGATGCTGCTGGACATCTTGCGCATGTAACTGCTGAGAATACTGATAGTACCTCTCTCTCTCTGTGAAAGCGCAGCTCCAAGAGATGAGATTTTGGGGCCAACAACTTTTCCACAAAAGCAGCCGGTAGTTTGGTGTTTATTTGGTCAACAACCTACAATCAAATTCATCAAATGAGTGAATTATCAAATGAGTGAATTATATAATATGACTGTCGATTATTAGATTATTATAGTTCTATAATAGCAATAAGTTCAGCCAAAAATTAAAATTACCCCATAATTGACTCCAATTTAGCCCATTAGGTCATTCTCAGTTTATATGATTTTTGCAATGTCTCATGTCATCCATCATTCACCAATTCCGAGAACATGCAATTGGTAGCCAATGAAAGTCATTTGAGTTAATAATTAAAAATTTTGAAATGTTTTTCTTACAACAAACAAACATCAAATGGGTTGTTGTGACATTTATATGCTTTTTGGTGCTTTAAAAAATGGCCTCTACCTGAAAGGGCCAGGATAACTACTGTTCCTCTGAAAGATGAAAGTCATATACACCAAGGATAGATTGAGTGAGAGTAAATTATGGAGCAATTTTCATTTTTGGAAGAACTGCTGCTTTAATGGAGTCAACTCTTACCAGTGTGAGCAGGGTGAGAACAGACAGGCTGTATTCGGGTCCGCAGTTCTGGCAGCAGTTCAGCTGGTCTAGGCCGTAAGAGATTACAGCATCAATCAGCTGGCCGCCCAAGTCTATGCTCACCAGCAGAACACACACACACTCATTTCCTGCTGTCAGCACCGCCTCAGAGAAGAACACCTGCTTGGCTGTGGTGACGCAAGCCAAAACACGGTTCAAAACCTGCAAGCGAGAAACACAAACATTTTACATCAGATCAGATGTTTCAGATACTAAGGGTGATAAAGTACATATCTAATGTACAATAACAATTTATCTTAGACAATCTAAGCTGATAAAAAAAGAGGTTTAAAACAAATGCATTGTGTTTTTGATACTAACATCAGTGACGTATGCTTCTGTAATTGGAGGGCCTCGGATTGGGTTAAATCGTTCTCCGATGCTGTGCACAACAGTGCTAAAAACTCTCAATAGGGCTGCCAATTTAGGCAAGGACACAGTGGGAGGGGGAATGTCCTCATCTCCTGATTCTCCAGATACAACATGGCTCAAGTCCTGTAAAGAAAAAGAGTATTAGAGCCTCAGACTTATTACAATTAGGCAATGGGAAACCAGTTAAAAGCTATTTGATTTTACCTCAGCGTATGCCTCCATATCTTCCAAAAACTGCCCCAATAATGTGGTTGAGAAGGCCAAATCTGCCACCCAAAATTGCTCCAAACTCTGCAACCAGCCTAGAAGGATGAATTGAGACCAGTTAGACAGGTTACTAAACTAAAGGAGGAAATAAAACTAAATATAAATCAAATCTTACCAGATACTTGTTGAGTAAGTGAGTGCTTCTGTGTGTGATCTATATGCCAGCCTACTAAGATATCCACTGTGTCCTGAAAAATAAACATAGTGGATCATTTTAAAATTTGACAACTTCAGATATTAGGACTGAATTTGAGACTGCCTGTCCTGCTTACTCTGAAGTTGGTGCTGAAGATGTGTGGATAACAACGGGCCACCAGTAAAATACACTTTACACTTTGGCACAATAGTTCCGGTGTGTCCAAGTTCTCCAATATAGACTGAAGGTTGCTCATCACCAGCTGAATGACAAAATATACAAAATTTCAGCCCCAAGATTATTTGCAAGTGTATTTAAAGAGTAAATCCAGTGGAGTGAGTACCTGCATTACAGCTGAAAAGGCCTTCTTCTCCCCTGCTGTTTCCAGTGCTTTATGCACTGCCACCAGGTACAGAAGCTTCACCTCATCCTTTGTAGACACACTGAACTTGAGGAACATCCACTTGAAGATCCTCTCAGCTTCATAACTGAGGGCAGCACAGAGCAATCCCAGACACCATGCGGCCTCCTGTCTGAGCTCCTGCAGGAGCTTACTACTGTAAGGCCAAACGGAGACACTTAAAATTTCAGGATGCTGTGTGGAGTACATTTTCAATATTGCCAAGCTGACTGTACATTACACAGATTTTTAGTGGTTACTTTCCAAATACGCATGTCAGACTGCATGTTGTTTCTATGCTGTGGAAAATGATGCTACTTGGATTTCAAACTGGATTAATTATAAATATTCAAATGAAGTGAATGCCAAAGGTTTGCTTCATGTTTTCCATGATTTTTTTCTGTTATTGACGCTGTCAAATTATCTGTTTTGAACCAGAGAATTAAAGTATATTTTTATAATACTTTAAACGTTTAATTTTCTTCAAGTACAGTATTATTTCTGACAGAATTTATAAATCGTGACTTACTGTACAGCAAACATACAGATAAGAAATATTGATTCGAGTTTAAATTTATACTGTTATGCAATCAACATTTTTAGTGTGTGATTGTAAAGGTCAATATAATTCTGGACAACAAAATTATGACCAAAGAAAAACTTCTGCACCATCACTTTGAGTAAAAGCATTTAGCATCTCAAGCATAATTTTGTACACTAGTACAAGCTATAACTAAATTCTTTCTATATGTATCTACCAGATTATTTATGACAGTAGTATTGTAATGTAACATTTTTAAATACCCAGTTTATTATCAATTCTGTTGTATTTAAATAGCCGCAGTTTCAGTCCGTCTGTTGAATAGGCAATGAAACTTTTCAAAGAGCCATGTCATCATGGCCAGATAAACAGTTTATGATTTTCATTTACCAGACTGATCACAACACTTCACAAACAATGAAGTACTAAATATAACCCCATGAGAGTGAATTCTGATAACCCTCATTGTGTTAAAAATAGGCTGCGCAGACTTACCTCTCATTCAAAATGTCATTCAGGGTGCTCAAAATGGAATCCAACTGTTTCACTAGGACCTGTAAAGCACAAATAAAAAAACACATAAAAAAAAACTGTTTAATAAACACTATACCTCCAAATCAGTTTGTGCGTGTCAGCTCATACCACTTTATTTTCCGAGTGCACAATGAACTCCTTCATTTGTTTCATAGTGGCCAGTCTGCGTTCCCGGTCATCTTCCCGTGATGCTCTCCGCAGAAGATTGGCCAGACGAGACTCCTCAGAGTGAGCCAACGGTCGGTCTGGGACATGACAGAACGTGAAAAAGCTAATGAATAAATGAATTCATCTACCCAAGTTAAGCCAATTCTTTCAAAGCAAGCAATGCATGAGGTCCTGTGAGGTGAGCGTACCCTGTGATTTCCTCATGTCCTTTGTAGCTAAAGCACGGTTTCCATGCTGAAAAGTGGTTATATCAGTAGTCACATCATTAATTCTCAACTCTTGCCCCAGCGACTTCCAACCATAAGCATTTTCAGAGAGGCCTCCATCAGCGTCGTACCCACCTACAAAGCAGGAATATTGTCAGTTCCCTTCAATAAAAGAAAAGCATTTGTTTGAAATTAGTTTTCTGTTTGCTCTATTGTGCCAGCAGAAAAGCTCTATACATTATAAGCAAGAGAATACGAAATGTATGTTGTCAAATCTAAAGATTGACCTTGAACAAACTCTTTTCACAGTATTAATTATTTCTCATAAATGATTTATACAATAACTTAATATAATATAAAAATAATAATAATAATAATATAAAACTATTTAATTACAACTGTATATAAATGTTATACAGGCTAGCCATAAATAAAATAAACAAAAATAAAAAAATGATAAAATAATTATGAAATTAAAAATCTCTAATAATCAAAATTAAAAGTAAATATGGTCTAATTCCCACAAGAAAACTCCGGGACTCTCCAAAAAAAGAAAGAAAAGCACCTGGTGATTTTACTTTCTCTTTCGATTTCCATAAACAGAAACATTAACTAGTAAACCACAACAAATATGACTCAATCAACAAACCCTCAGATATCAGACCAGTAGAACAACAAGCAATTGATGTTGAAAGCCAAAATAATGCAGGTAAAAACACTGGTGGATGCAATTCAGCTGATTAAAGGCTGGCTAAACAAAAGGCCAGATGAAGCATGTACGTACCTCCCTCTTCGAGCGCATCGGTGGCAGTGAAGGCGTCATTGTGCAGTGGTGGGGTGCCAGGCCGGTCAGAGGGCAGATTTTCGAACAGAACTTCTGAACCGCGGTCTCTAGAGACACTGCACTTCACACCGTCCTGGCTGGCTGACAGACTGTCGCTTCTGAAAAACATTTGATATACCATCAGTGATTTCACAGGCTAAACTACCCCAAAAAGTGCCCATGTGTATGTGGATGTCAGCAGGCTAAAGCTTGACAAGAGCTGTTCAGCAAGCACAGTAAAAGGGGTTGAACTTTGTACAAAAGCAAACAAGCAAGCAAGCAATAGTCATTTACACTTATTAAAAGTGTGGAACAGTATGATTTCTATTACTTAAAATTCTTCAGTGCCACAGGATCTTCAGAGATCTTTCTTTATGCTAATATTGCTTTCAAGAAACTTGTATCACCTCCAAATTGAAAACGATTCTGCTGCTTAGATTGTATTTATTTTTATTAATAGAAAATTCAATGAAACAATAATTTAAAGCGAGCACAGATAGATAGATAGATAGATAGATAGATAGATAGATAGATAGATAGATAGATAGATAGATAGATAGATAGATAGATAGATAGATAGATAGATAGATAGATAGATAGATAGATAGATAGATAGATAGATAGATAGATAGATAGATAGATAGATAGATAGATAGATAGATAGATAGATAGATAGATAGATAGATAGATAGATAGATAGATAGATAAACACCGTTAAAACTAACATTTTATCCCAGAATTTGTATTTTATGTTGATTTACTTTGTCACTTAAGATGATTTTTAGATTAGATGCAAGTCAATGACTACCCCTGTTTTAACAATGAAAGAAATATATTAATGTAAGACAAAAACAAATCTCTGTGGCTTATTGTTAGTACAAAGTCTTATGAAGAAAAACAAGTGGTCTGCCCATCAAACTTTTATAACACTACTTCTAATAATCCACATCTTCTGCAAACAGTCCTGATAATGTTCAATACAATCCATGAGGTAAACTTTGCAATAGATATGGGCCAGTATAAGATTCTGACGGTGTGATAACCCTAGATAAAAATATCATGGTTTCACGATATCACAGTATTGTGATTAATGCACTAAATTATGTTCTTTTCTAGATGTCTGGGGAAAAAAAAAAATAATTTTCCCCCACCGAACACAATATAATTTATTTTGAGAAACATTAAAACTATTTTAGACCAGTGGCTTTTGATGTGGAGGGTTCTTTTCTGCTGGACATACTGTTGCCCTGATAAACTACATAAAATTGCTGTAAAAAACACAAACTTCAGAAAATTTAGATGGTTTTAAAACCTTGACTTTTCCAAACCGCAGTAAACCTTGAAACCGGTTATCATCCCATGCCTACTTCCCAATGCATACAATGGTGTACACATGAGTGCAAACTCGCATTACAACTTTATTATAGGAAGTAGAATCCAGAAAAGCAAAAGTACACTACAAGACATGCGTCCCCCATCTTTTTTAATAAGGTTACGTGAGGGTTTGCATTCACATGTTTCAGTTTGTGCTACAGATGGTCATAAACACACTGGATAGTTTGTGAAGGCTGTGAATTAATTGTGATGACTGATCACACTGACGATTTAACTTCCAATGCATCAACAGGTATAAATGTTGCCTGTATTTTTTTTGCAACTCTCAAAAGTTACAGTAGCTGGTCAGTCAAAATTTACGAATAACCCAAGACAACAGTTTTTAGTAAAAAACAACAACTTTAATGTTCTAATAAAGTCAATAAAAAATTAAACCATCTAGGTCTTTGATTTATGAACGCAAGTCAATATCACGTTATTAATATTGTGTGAACTATTACAGCCTGAAATGACAAGCTATTTTTCATTCAAACTTTATTACAGACTCAAAGTCCAATTAATAAAACAATACCATAACGTAAGAAACCGAACACTTTACAAAATACAGCAATAGCCATGTCTGACAGCCTGAACTACTGACCTCCATATTAGCACCACCTGAACAACTGATTTTGACAAAAAATAGTTATGTATACTTTATAAATCTTCTCCAGCTATTCATAAAATTGGTCCTGCATCCGGGACATATCGACAAGACGTCATTTGACAGTCCAGCTGAGATTTCCATTTTCCACATGGTTTCAAAAAATTGCAACTCAACTGAAGCGATCTGTTAACGTTCAACAAAAATAATCACCTAAAGTAGTTTCTTCAAAGTTCAAATTCTACCTAGACATTGACTGATCGCCGGACTAGTTCAAGATCATTCAAACCTATTTTCACGATTAAAGTTCAACGCACTCGTTGCCAATTTGAGCTTTCACAAACCGAACTCACTTTGATAGTACTCCAAACTATGAGAATGTCCCAATTAAAATGTTCAACGATTAAAATGAACTATTAAGATTAAGAATTAACAATCGGTGCACATTAAAGGGTAACGTTACAATGAGCATAACGAAACTGGTGAACGGACTCGTGATTTGCACAGGAGCTGAATAAACAAAATCAGTGTGTGGCGAATATTAAAACTCATGAAATGTATCATTAACGTTACCTGCTGTAATATGAACCGATTTCATACAAACGGTTTGTAGCTTGTGGCTAAACGTGTCAAACCACACGCGTGTTTCTTCACACAAATCACAAATGAATGCCACGACACTCGCACACATCAGCGTGTCGGTCAAATACACACAACCCCCTGATTTTACAGCCATATTTAAACTTAGCCGACAAACCAGTTCTGGCGAACAAACATCAACACGATAAATAACGCCAGTGTTCACCGATTGTTTGAGAGTTAGCTTATGCTAACATCGGCTAACTAACCCGAAAAACGAACACGAGCGTTTGACATTTACATATTTAGATAGTTATTCCCACTGACTTAAGTTTAACTACAAATTTGAGAGGTGTGATGTGAAATGAAAGCTTTAAAAAGCCTCCTCATGTGGAAACAGAGAGGTGTTGTGTTTGATAAAGAGGCGGACGAGTGCGAGGCCTCAACGAAGCCTCGGTCTATATACTCGGTCTCGGCCGCCTGGTGAGTTACTAACCTGGGCTGCCAGTCATTCCAGTTTCGCTGCAGTTTGTGGGCGCTGCTCAGCCGAGACCCGAGGGCTTTGCGGCTCATTACCTTTGCGAAGACAGCATGACCCGTCTAGCACGGGAAGAGTCCTCAGACAAACCCTAATATCGCCGTTCAGCTTATGTCCATGCACAGATTTGAAATGCACTGAGTGTGTTTGAAACTGAAAAGCAGCGGCCTGACCCTCCCATCTATTTCTCCGCTTTCCTTCCCCGCGGTTCACACGGCGGCAGCGCCATCTAAAGGTGGACAGGAACAGCTGCAGCATCTATTATTATTAGTAATACAGATGCCGAGGCAAATGCATTTCCCATGGTGCCGCACAATAGCTCAAACACTTAAAATAGCTCCAAAGGTGTCGGTTCAAATGAAGCTCTAAAAACTAGTGACGAATGTGTGCTACGCAAAAAAGCAATTAAGTAAATGTGAGATTTCACCTGAACTTAAAAATAGGAACATCTGTTGGCGTTGCTCGATTCACTGTGTGCACTGCTGTTGCCTAGTGACAACATGTCGGATATGAAATGGAGTAAAAATGAGCTTCAACCAGATAGTGAAGAAAACAAGGTAAAACAGCATGACTGAAAGCTATTTGAAAATTTTGAGTACACCCTAAAGGTTCAAAATGTTCACGTTATGAAAAAGAATCACATATGTTTCATTTCAATGTGCTTGTAAATCCCCATATGCGTTTGGTAGATCGTTGATGTCTGTGGCTTCCATTTAATGCATTATAAGAAATATCAGAGGTCTTTAAAAACTCTTCAACTTCTGGTTTGTATTTGATAGTGTTGTTCATATGTTCTCAACAGCATTCTCTAGTTCCACGTAGGGCATTTATTCTTTAAGAGACTGCATCGCAAAAAAATCTTTATTTATTTTTACTTATTTTGTGTTGTTGTAAAGTATAAATATCTAAAATTCTAAAATGAACATACACAAACTTTCCAACAGTGGTACTTAGCAAGGTCCAGACCTCCAAGGGGGCTTAAAGATAAGATCATCAATTCAAAACCATCTTCACCCATAATTATTATGGTGGCTTGAAAAGCCAGCATACTGTTATCTATCTTAAACTTATTATTATTATGGTGGCTTGAAAAGCCAGCATATTGTTATCTATCTTAAACTTATTATTATTCTTCTTCTTCTTCTGAGACTAATTTCTAAGTGTATCTCCTCCTAGGCCTTTCAAGCTACATACTTCAAACTTTCGTCAAACCTTCGAACTGGTCTGACTCGGGTTGCTATATCTTTTCTAACTGATCCGACCTTGGGTTTTCCGAAAAACGACCCAGAAAAAACCCAAAAGTCCCATTGACTTAACATTGGGTCAAACTTTGTGAGCTCATAACTCTGCATCAGACTGTCCTACAGACTTCTAACTGGACTCATTTAACTCAGTCTAGCCAGCAGCCAATAACTGATGACTTTTTAACTTACTAGCCACTCCCTAGCAACCACTTACAGCACCCTAGCAACTGTCCCATAGACTTCCATTGTAAAAGACTCCCATTTACTTAACATTGGATCAACCTTTGTGAGCTCATAACTCTGCATCAGACTGTCCTACAGACTAGAGTCTGGCCTCATTCAACTCAGTCTAGCCAGCAGCCAATCACTGATTACCTTTAAACTTACTAGCCACTCCCTAGCAACCAATTTCAGCACCCTAGCAACTGTCCCAGAGACTGTGACTAGCTTTTCTAACACATGCTAACAGTTTAAACTTCCTACTGACATGCTAATCTTGCTAGAAAGGTGCTAGCAACACGATAGTGACATGCTAGTCATGCTAGTAACATGCTAATTCATGCTAGAATCATGCTAACAACATGCTAATTCATGCTAGAAACAAGCTGATTCATGCTAGAATCATGCTAGTAACATGCTAGTTACATGCTAATTAATGCTAGAATCATGCTAGTTACATGCTAATTCATGCTAGAAACATGCTAGTAACATGCTAATTCATGCTAGAATCATGCTAGTAACATGCTAATCCATGCTAGAATCATGCTAGTAACATGCTAATTCATGCTAGAATCATGGTAGTAACATGCTAATCCATGCTAGAATCATGCTAGTAACATGCTAATTCATGCTAGAATGATGCTAAAAACATGCTAATTCATGCTAGAATCATGCTAACAACATGCTAATTCATGCTAGAAACATGCTAGTAACATGCTAATTCATGCTAGAAACATGCTAGTTACATGCTAATTCATGCTAGAATCATGCTAGTAACATGCTAATTCATGCTAGAAACATGCTAGTAACATGCTAATTCATGCTAGAATCATGCTAGTAACATGCTAGTTACATGCTAATTAATGCTAGAATCATGCTAGTTACATGCTAATTCATGCTAGAAACATGCTAGTAACATGCTAATTCATGCTAGAATCATGCTAGTAACATGCTAATCCATGCTAGAATCATGCTAGTAACATGCTAATTCATGCTAGAATCATGCTAGTAACATGCTAATTCATGCTAGAATCATGCTAGTAACATGCTAATTCATGCTAGAATCATGCTAGTAACATGCTAATTCATGCTAGAATCATGCTAATAACATGCTAATTCATGCTAGAATCATGCTAGTAACATGCTAATTCATGCTAGAAACATGCTAGTAACATGCTAATTCATGCTAGAATCATGCTAGTAACATGCTAGATCATGCTAGAAACATGCTAGTAACATGCTAATTCATGCTAGAGTCATGCTAGTAATATGCTAATTCATGCTAGAATCATGCTAGTAACATGCTAATTCATGCTAGAAACATGCTAGTAACATGCTAATTCATGCTAGAATCATGCTAGTTACATGCTAATCCATGCTAGAATCATGCTAGTAACATGCTAATTCATGCTAGAATCATGCTAGTAACATGCTAATTCATGCTAGAATCATGCTAGTAACATGCTAGAATCATGCTAATAACATGCTAATTCATGCTAGAATCATGCTAGTAACATGCTAATTCATGCTAATTTATGCTAGAATCATGCTAGTAACATGCTAATTCATGCTAGAAACATGCTAGTAACATGCTAATTCATGCTAGAATCATGCTAGTAACATGCTAATTCATGCTAGAATCATGCTAATAACATGCTAATTCATGCTAGAAACATGCTAATTCATGCTAGAAGCATGCTAATAACATGCTAAATCATGCTAGAAACATGCTAGTAACATGCTAATTCATGCTAGAAACATGCTAGTAACATGCTAATTCATGCTAGAATCATGCTAGTAACATGCTAATTCATGCTAGAAACATGCTAGTAACATGCTAACTCATGCTAGAAACATGCTAGTAACATGCTAATTCATGCTAGAATCATGCTAATTCATGCTAGAAACATGCTAGTAACATGCTAATTCATGCTAGAATCATGCTAGTTACATGCTAATTTATGTTAGAATCATGCTAGTTACTTGCTAATTCAGGCTAGTAACATGCTAATTCAGACTCGGCTTTTCAAGCCACCATAAAGTTTGTCCTCAAACTTTAATATCTAGTTCTTCTTCTTCTTCTTCTGAGACTAATTTCTAAGTGTATCTCCTCCTAGGCCTTTCAAGCTACATACTTTAAACTTTCGTCAAACCTTCAAACTGGTCTGACTCGGGTTGCTATATCTTTTCTAACTGATCCGACCTTGGGTTTTCCGAAAAACGACCCAGAAAAATCCCAAAAGTCCCATTGACTTAACATTGGGTCAAACTTTGTGAGCTCATAACTCTGCATCAGACTGTCCTACAGACTTCTAACTGGACTCATTTAACTCAGTCTAGCCAGCAGCCAATAACTGATGACTTTTTAACTTACTAGCCACTCCCTAGCAACCACTTACAGCACCCTAGCAACTGTCCCATAGACTTCCATTGTAAAAGACTCCCATTTACTTAACATTGAATCAACCTTTGTGAGCTCATAACTCTGCATCAGACTGTCCTACAGACTAGAGTCTGGCCTCATTCAACTCAGTCTAGCCAGCAGCCAATCACTGATTACCTTTAAACTTACTAGCAACTCCCTAGCAACCAATTTCAGCACCCTAGCAACTGTCCCAGAGACTGTGACTAGCTATTCTAACACACGCTAACAGTTTTAACATCCTACTGACATGCTAATCTTGCTAGAAAGGTGCTAGCAACACGATAGTGACATGCTAGTCATGCTAGTAACATGCTAATTCATGCTAGAATCATGCTAACAACATGCTAATTCATGCTAGAAACAAGCTGATTCATGCTAGAATCATGCTAGTAACATGCTAGTTACATGCTAGTTAATGCTAGAATCATGCTAGTTACATGCTAATTCATGCTAGAAACATGCTAATTCATGCTAGAATCATGCTAGTAACATGCTAATTCATGCTAGAATCATGCTAATAACATGCTAATTCATGCTAGAATCATGCTAGTAACACGCTAATTCATGCTAGAATCATGCTAATAACATGCTAATTCATGCTAGAATCATGCTAGTAACATGCTAATTCATGCTAGAATCATGGTAGTAACATGCTAATTCATGCTAGAAACATGCTAGTAACATGCTAATTCATGCTAGAATCATGCTAGTAACATGCTAATTCATGCTAGAATCATGCTAATAACATGCTAATTCATGCTAGAAACATGCTAATTCATGCTAGAATCATGCTAATAACATGCTAATGCATGCTAGAGACATGCTAGTAACATGCTAATTAATGCTAGAAACATGCTAGTAACATGCTAATTCATGCTAGAATCATGCTGGTAACATGCTAATTCATGCTAGAAACATGCTAGTAACATGCTAATTCATGCTAGAATCATGCTAATTCATGCTAGAATCATGCTAATAACATGCTAATTCATGCTAGAAACATGCTAATTCATGCTAGAATCATGCTAATAACATGCTAATGCATGCTAGAGACATGCTAGTAACATGCTAATTAATGCTAGAAACATGCTAGTAACATGCTAATTCATGCTAGAATCATGCTAGTAACATGCTAATTCATGCTAGAAACATGCTAGTAACATGCTAATTCATGCTAGAATCATGCTAATTCATGCTAGAAACATGCTAGTAACATGCTAATTCATGGTAGAATCATGCTAGTTACATGCTAATCCATGCTAGAATCATGCTAGTAACATGCTAATTCATGCTAGAATCATGCTAATAACATGCTAATTCATGCTAGTAACATGCTAATTCATGCTAGAATCATGCTAGTAACATGCTAATTCATGCTAGAATCATGCTAGTAACATGCTAATTCATGCTAGAAACATGCTAGTAACATGCTAATTCATGCTAGAAACATGCTAGTAACATGCTAATTCATGCTAGAATCATGCTAGTAACATGCTAATTCATGCTAGAAACATGCTAGTAACATGCTAACTCATGCTAGAAACATGCTAGTAACATGCTAATTCATGCTAGAATCATGCTAATTCATGCTAGAAACATGCTAGTAACATGCTAATTCATGCTAGAATCATGCTAGTTACATGCTAATTTATGTTAGAATCATGCTAGTTACTTGCTAATTCATGCTAGTAACATGCTAATTCAGACTCGGCTTTTCAAGCCACCATAAAGTTTGTCCTCAAACTTTAATATCTAGTTATTCTTCTTCTTCTTCTTCTTCTTCTTCTTCTTATTCTTCTGAGACTAATTTCTAAGTGTATCTCCTCCTAGGCCTTTCGAGCTACATACTTCAAACTTTCGTCAAACCTTCGAACTGGTCTGACTCGGGTTGCTATATCTTTTCTAACTGATCCGACCTTGGGTTTTCCGAAAAACGACCCAGAAAAAACCCAAAAGTCCCATTGACTTAACATTGGGTCAAACTTTGTGAGCTCATAACTCTGCATCAGACTGTCCTACAGACTTCTAACTGGACTCATTTAACTCAGTCTAGCCAGCAGCCAATAACTGATGACTTTTTAACTTACTAGCCACTCCCTAGCAACCACTTACAGCACCCTAGCAACTGTCCCATAGACTTCCATTGTAAAAGACTCCCATTTACTTAACATTGGATCAACCTTTGTGAGCTCAGAACTCTGCATCAGACTGTCCTACAGACTAGAGTCTGGCCTCATTCAACTCAGTCTAGCCAGCAGCCAATCACTGATTACCTTTAAACTTACTAGCCACTCCCTAGCAACCAATTTCAGCACCCTAGCAACTGTCCCAGAGACTGTGACTAGCTATTCTAACACACGCTAACAGTTTTAACATCCTACTGACATGCTAATCTTGCTAGAAAGGTGCTAGCAACACGATAGTGACATGCTAGTCATGCTAGTAACATGCTAATTCATGCTAGAATCATGCCAACAACATGCTAATTCATGCTAGAAACAAGCTGATTCATGCTAGAATCATGCTAGTAACATGCTAGTTACATGCTAATAAATGCTAGAATCATGCTAGTTACATGCTAATTCATGCTAGAAACATGCTAATTCATGCTAGAATCATGCTAACAATATGCTAATTCATGCTAGAAACATGCTAGTAACATGCTAATTCATGCTAGAAACATGCTAGTAACATGCTAGAATCATGCTAGTAACATGCTAATTCATGCTAGAAACATGCTAGTAACATGCTAATTCATGTTAGAATCATGCTAGTAACATGCTAATCCATGCTAGAATCATGCTAGTAACATGCTAATTCATGCTAGACTCATGCTAGTAACATGCTAATTCATGCTAGAATCATGCTAGTAACATGCTAATTCATGCTAGAATCATGCTAGTAACATGCTAATTCATGCTAGTAACATGCTAATTCATGCTAGAATCATGCTAGTAACATGCTAATTCATGCTAGAATCATGCTAATAACATGCTAATTCATGCTAGAAACATGCTAATTCATGCTAATAACATGCTAATTCATGCTAGAGACATGCTAGTAACATGCTAATTCATGCTAGAGACATGCTAGTAACATGCTAATTCATGCTAGAATCATGCTAGTAACATGCTAATTCATGCTAGAAACATGCTAGTAACATGCTAATTCATGCTAGAATCATGCTAGTAACATGCTAATTCATGCTAGAATCATGCTAATAACATGCTAATCTATGCTAGAATCATGCTAGTAACATGCTAATTCATGCTAGAATCATGCTAGTAACATGCTAATTCATGCTAGAAACATGCTAGTAACATGCTAATTCATGCTAGAATCATGCTAGTAACATGCTAATTCATGCTAGAATCATGCTAATTCATGCTAGAATCATGCTAGTAACATGCTAATTCATGCTAGAAACAAGCTGATTCATGCTAGAATCATGCTAGTAACATGCTAGTTACATGCTAATTAATGCTAGAATCATGCTAGTTACATGCTAATTCATGCTAGAAACATGCTAATTCATGCTAGAATCATGCTAACAACATGCTAATTCATGCTAGAAACATGCTAGTAACATGCTAATTCATGCTAGAAACATGCTAGTAACATGCTAGAATCATGCTAGTAACATGCTAATTCATGCTAGAATCATGCTAATAACATGCTAATTCATGCTAGAATCATGCTAGTAACATGCTAATTCATGCTAGAATCATGCTAGTAACATGCTAATTCATGCTAGAAACATGCTAGTAACATGCTAATTCATGCTAGAATCATGCTAGTAACATGCTAATTCATGCTAGAAACATGCTAGTAACATGCTAATCCATGCTAGAATCATGCTAATAACATGCTAATTCATGCTAGAATCATGCTAGTAAAATGCTAATTCATGCTAGAATCATGCTAGTAACATGCTAATTCATGCTGGAATCATGCTAGTAACATGCTAATTCATGCTAGAAACATGCTAGTAACATGCTAATTTATGCTAGAATCATGCTAGTAACATGCTAATTCATGCTAGAATCATGCTAATTCATGCTAGAAACATGCTAGTAAAATGCTAATTCATGCTAGAATCATGCTAGTAACATGCTAATTCATGCTAGAATCATGTTAGTAACATGCTAATTCATGCTAGAATCATGCTAGTAACATGCTAATTCATGCTAGAATCATGCTAGTAACATGCTAATTCATGCTAGAAACATGCTAGTAACATGCTAATTCATGCTAGAATCATGCTAGTAACATGCTAATTCATGCTAGAATCATGCTAGTAACATGCTAATTCATGCTAGAATCATGCTAATAACATGCTAATTCATGCTAGAATCATGCTAGTAACATGCTAATTCATGCTAGAATCATGTTAGTAACATGCTAATTCATGCTAGAAACATGCTAGTAACATGCTAATTCATGCTAGAATCATGCTAATTCATGGTAGAAACATGCTAGTAACATGCTAATTCATGCTAGAATCATGCTAGTTACATGCTAATTTATGTTAGAATCATGCTAGTTACTTGCTAATTCATGCTAGTAACATGCTAATTCAGACTCGGCTTTTCAAGCCACCATAAAGTTTGTCCTCAAACTTTAATATCTAGTTTAACCTTCACGTTTCACAAACCGGTTCACGTTTCTTTCATCTGTTGACTACAGAATAATATATTTTGATAAATGTTGGAAACCACTAGTTGACTTCCATAATATAGTATAATATAGTATTCTATATTTGTTTATACTTTGTTTAACATACTTTAAAATGAGGTGAGTAAATAGTGAAGTTTTTGGTGAACTGTCCCTTTAACACCATGCGCAACAATGCTCAACATATCTTAATATAAAGTTTTTTTTGGCTTGTTTAACTGTTCAATCACTGTTTAATCTTAAAATAGGAGGCATCCTAATTTAAAGTGATCTTGTCTAGAACCGGAAAGTCATGTAAATGAATAAAATCTTAAGTGCCATATTCAAATTAAATTTCTACCTATGCTAAGCTCTAAAAGAGTTCAGATATTACGAGTAATATATATATATATATAAATCCATATGAAGTAAATATTGTTTCATTATTTGTTTAATTTTGAGTCCTTGTTTATATATTTGGACAGTGGAGGCCCTCAAAGGCTAATAGGTTGAGAACCACAACTTTTACAAGTGTGAGAAACAATGATCAAACTCAGGTGAGATTTTTTCCTAAAACAGGAACAAAATTATATGTGAACTGGGTAAGGAAAACAAACTTCTTTCCCCATTTGCTGAAAAAGTAAAAACCCTCACCGAAATAGCAATGGTTTATATAGTAATAATGGAAGTTGTATTACAATTAACAGAAACTGTAATGGTCCTTGTGTGTCTGTGTATGCCTTTTCACTAAATCCTAATGAAATATAATGCTAAACACACTGCAAAGCATTCAGATATACTAATTTTATGTTTAAAAGTTGATGGTTAATGTTTTTAACAGTGTTTGTAGTAGAAACAGGGGGCGACACGGTGGCTCAGTGGTTAGCACTGTCGTCTCACAGCAAGAAGGTTGCTGGTTCGAGCGCCGGCTGGGTCAGTTGGCATTTCTGTGAGGAGTTTGCATGTTCTCCCCGTGATCGTGTTCCCCCAGTTTCCCCACAGCCCAAAGATGCGTTATAGGTGAATTGGGTAAGCTAAATTGTCTGTAGTGTATCTGTGTAAATGTAAAGAGTATGGGTGTTTCCCTGTAATCGGTTACAGCTGGAAGGGCATCCGCTGTGTAAAACATATGTTGGATAAGTTGGCGGTTCAATCCATTGTGTCGACCCATGATAAATAAAGGGACTAAACTGAAGGAAAATGAATGAATAAATGTAGTGGTAACAGTTTATTTTTCGTACCAATGGCCAATATATTTTTACTGTTTAAAAATTGTTAACCCTCTCAGGTATTTCATAGTATCAATATAAATATAAATATATATATATATATATATATATATATATATATATATATATATATATATATATATATATATATATATATATATAGAATTTAAGAAACTTTTTTTGTATTCATTTAGTGAACATGTACATATTCTGTAGATTTTGTCAATTTTTTTTTCATTTACATTTGGCAACAGAGTTGACCACCTAACTTTAAACTTCTACAAAAGCATTTAATTTTCGGATAATTAATACAAATATAAACAAATATTTAACAAGCAGCCATTTTAACTGGTGTAACGTTACAGTTTTCAAATCTGTGGTTTTGCATATGCATCCACCACAACCAGATTACATCCTTACACCACAAGATGGTAGCAAGGAGCTAAAGCAGGATTCAGGATTTAGGATTCAACAATCAATTTTCCCCATTTCCCCCCCTTATACTTTTCTGTCTTGCAGTAATATCATATAACAATAAAGACATTTCACTTGTTCCAGAAATTATTAGAAAGAGATGGTCCATTCTCGTTCACAGAGCCTGTACATTAGCTGTAATATCATGCTGTGCTTTATGGCACCCGTGCCCACCTCAATGCATGGATTGAAGTTGCTAAGCAACAGTGTGCACAATAAACACTGTAGCAGTAGTACACAGGGGTGACATCTGGTAATTTAAATACATTATCCAGCTCATATTCCTCCTGCACCTTATAAGTTAATTACAACTTAATTACTGCTATATAATTACTCTACCAGATTTATGTGATCTGTAAACAACCAAAAACCCTTAAGCACTGCAGAAAGCGTCATTTTACGGGAAATGTTCACTGGAGGTCAGCAGAAAACTCTCATAATTAACAACACGTGCATCTGTTCGATTGTACTGCAACAGGAAGTGCTGAATGTCACAGCTGTTGCTTATCTAATGTGCTCTACACCTTGGGGATTACAAGCAATGCAGGAATATGAGGCAAAAGGTAATCAGCTGCATTTTCTTTGAAAGAGTCATCTTCTTTTTCTCAGTGTAATATGTGCAAGAACATGTTTTACAGAATTCTACCAATAGAAGTGGGTGTGATTTGTTTTTATCGCATGTATGCTCATCACCTGGCTTTGAAATTAATCAAAATCAATACTAGACTCTAACAGGATATTTTTAGTTAGCTCACATGTCTCAGTTAATCTTCCTTAAAATAGATCACGGAGATGCTCAATGATGCACTGGAAATGTCTACTTTCTCATTGCTGGCTTGACTGAAAATGTAGTGATCCAGAGAATAAATTTACAATTTTAAAATTTAAAAAAGCTAATCAATGTACACTCTTTTAATAAGGGGCTCTTTTTTGGCATTGATTGTTCCATGAAGAAACTTTAACATTCATGGAACATTTTCATTCCACAAATGCTTCTTGGTAGTGGCAAAGATGTTTCAATTAAATTCAGTTAAATTCAATTCATGTTGATTTATATAGAGCTTTTACAATGTGGACTTAATATAGAAACTTCAGATTATTAAAATGTTATTCACTGTAAAATGCAATTAGCTATTATACATAAAAATGAGTAAACCCATTGCCTTAAAAGTGACAAGTTGACTTCAAAAAGTGAGTAAACTTACAGTACTCAGCATAATTGAGTACACGCCATTTTGAAAATGAATATTTTTCTCCATTTCTCAGTGAATATAGGCAATGTTTTTTGGTGCATTTAAATAAAACAGATTTATTAAACATATATATTTATTAAAATAATATTTCAGTCACCAAATATATTTAGAAATTGAAAGATAATACAATTAAATTCAAGCAAAATATTGAAAAAATAAATTACAACCTACAAAATTTCAACAAAAATTTTCCAAATTTTTTGTTCTCTTGATTTTTCCTCTTTTTAAAATTTGTATTTAATATTTTTCTATAACATATACATTTGGGTGTACTAGTTTTTGGACCGTTATCGTAAGCTATTTTGTTAGATAAGCTCTAGATTTGGCTTTTAGTACTGACTAATCTAATGTATATGCACAAATATAAAATTGTATAGCTTCCTATTAAAAATATGAATTTAAAAGGTAGATTTATGAGGGGTGTACTTGTATATGTTGAGCATTGTAATTTTTGCACATAGTTAATTTACTTATAATTTTAATGGACAGTGTTTGAAGCACTTTACCTTATTTTATTAATTTAATCATGTTTAAAAACTACATTTTTAAAGTTTAGCTTATACAAAGTTTAGCGTATAAAAAGTTTATCTTATTTTAGTAGCTGTGATTGATGTAAGTTGAGATGAAGATTAAAAAAGTTCATTTGATTCACCTAAAAAAAAGAAGGCAGCAAGAATCTTAAAAAGTAAAATCAACTAACTGCTTTTTATGAAAAAATGCAGTTTTAAAATAATTGTAAGATAAAGTAAAAAAAGTTTTATGGCAACACTATGAACCAACATCTATAGAAACACTATAGCTTACATGAAAAAATACAGTAGTTTATAGGAAATACTGTGTGAGAGTGTTTTTGAACTGTACTAATACTTAATTTGTTAATACCTAATTTGTTGTGGTAATGTGCTATACATGTTTACTGTGGTTAAAATTCAATTAAATTTATCTTTATTTCTATAGCACTTTTACAATGTAGATTGTGTCAAAGCAGCTTAACATAGAAGTTCTAGTAAATTGAAACTGTATCAGTCCAGTTTTCAGAGTCGAAGTTCAGTTCAGTTTAGTTCAGTGTGGTTTAATTTTCACTGCTGAAAATTCAATCACTGAAGAGAAAATCCAGTGATGCGCAGCTTGACAAGTCCCACACCAAACAAACCAGTGGCGACAGTAGCAAGGAACAAACTTTACCAACTGACGAAAGTGAAAGAAAAACTTCGAGAGAATACAGGCTCAGTTGGGCACGACCATTTCTCCTCTGGCCAAATTTCATGTGCAGAGCTGTGGTCTAGGCGCCAGAGGCTGAAGTATAAAAATGTATACTACAGCATTGATTACAGGTTATCAGTTCATTATAGCTAAGCATGCATTACAAAAAGAGCTACATACAAAATCGTACCCTTTACTGTAGTGTGGTTCAAAATCACTATAGGATTAACTGACGAAAGAATTTTTTCATGTGAGCTGTGGTTTTCTTTTTAGCACTTTTGTAAGAGCGTGATGTGAGTTGTTCAGAAGACCCACACCATGGTTCTACATGTAAATAATGCTAATACTTCTTAAAAAGTTGCCTGTGTTACATGATTGATCGACATCTGAGAGGATGCAGCATTAGAGGGACTCATTTAGAGACCATATTTAGCAGCAATCCCATCTAGAAATCCTAAATGGAGGCCGTCTTCAGTATAAGAATGAGTCATATCTCCAAGCTCCTGCCCTTAGCTGTTACAGGCGGCAGTCATCTCAAAGATAAGAGGAACTCCGGGCCTTTAATAGCATGGGCTGTGTGGGCCATGAGATAAAGCAGACACGCTATCATCTGCAAGACGGTGTCAGGGGAGACTAATGGAACTAAGCAAGTAGTGTGAAGTGGGTGTTCAATAACTCCGCAGACAAGTTGGACATCGTGACATGTTCAACAAACTGATGCTGTGTGAATTTTTCACATAGACGTAAAGGTATATTACGTATTTTCTTGTACGGTTCTGTAGCAAATGGGTTGGATTTTCTGATGCAGTTTTAATCTGTACAAACTTCAGGTGGACTTGCTCATCTTCTCTCATTCATGCTGTACCATGGTTATAATGTGGTGTTTGTGGATTAAGTTTCAACAAGATAATTTCTGTTTCTTTCAGTGTTTCTGCAACAGATGCAGACCACCTGAGTATGTAAAATATAAGATGTAAACGACCAACGCTGTTAACAATTTCCTGTAAAATCTACAGTAACTTACTGTAAATCAATTACAGCAAACATATTGTATTTACATTTATCCTGCTGTAATGTATTTACAGTATTGTATGTCATTACTGTAATTTTCACAATGCAACTTTAAAATACAGTAACATACTGCATAATATCCTACAGTAAAATGCGGTTCATATTACAGTTAAATACTGTGTAATTTACAAAAATTGTTAACAGTGCAGAGAATATAAACATTTTAGATAATTCTCACTACCAGTTAGTGGCTTATTACCTGCCTATTATTAAGATAGTGGCTGCTTATTAATACTATTAAAGTACATACATATTCTGCATGATTTCATCCATGTAACACCTAACCCATATACATTAATTGCTGTTAATAAGCAACAAATTAAGTCATAGTTAATTCATAGTACATTAAAATAAAGTGACAATTTGAAACAACAAAAAACGTCAAAAGAAGTCATTATGTTAAACTGCAAGAGTCAAGTTTTCAGCATCAAAATTAGCAGAGATCAAGGTTCCATAATGCAATTCGAAGGCATAAACAAATGGAAAATGTGAATTGCAGATTACAGACACTTTCTAAATACAGTCATCCTTCTGTTAATTAACAGATGTTGTTTTACTTTGCAAGTGTATTTATATAGCACATTTCATACACAGTGGCAATTCAAAGTGCTTTACATAAACAGGAATAAAAGAGACAAGTATAAAAAATAAAAACAAATAATAAAAATGATTAAAAACAGATTAAAATGTGTTAAAACAGGTTCTAAAAAAAAACGTAATGTGCGATCTGTGAGACTAAGCACAGTGCTCATTCAGTAAAGGCACAACTTAAACAGATGAGTTTTAAGTCTTGATTTGAATGAGCCTAATGTTGGAGAAAAGCTGACTGAAAACAATTCTCAACGTTTAAAAAAGGTATAAATTAAAAGAAAATATTTATACATATGTTTTTGTCCTGTAATTTATTACTGCATTACTGTGATGCAATGCTGAATATTGGAGAGGGGTCTGGATGCAGACCTGGCGCAGTGCAATCTGAGCTGCATCCAATGCTTTTTTATGCCCACCTCTAACCTTACCCCTCACACTGACATCACTAGCTCCATTGAGTGCATTGGGTCTGATATTGCATCACTGAGATATGCAGTCTCAGCTTGCATCATCAAGGCTGCATCCAGATACTATTGGAATATTCAGCTTCCCAGCCTTCAGTGTCACATGGTCTTTCACAAATCATTCAAATATTGTGATTTGATGCTATATACTCACTCACTCACTCACTCACTCACTCACTCACTCACTCACTCACTCACTCACTTTTCTTTGGCTGATTCCTTGCTTTATCAAGGGTTGCCACAGTGAAATGAACTGCTTATTACTCTGGCATATGTTTTTATGCAGCTGATACTCTTCCAGTACAACCCTCAGTGCTGAAAACACCCACACACTCTCCCATTCACACACACTGCAACCAAACAGAAAACATAGAAAAGCCATCTGGCCGAGCCGGGAATCAAACCAGTGAGCTAATCACTGAGCCTAATAATTATCACTATTAACTACTGGCTTATTACCTGCCTTTCATTATTTGCTGTTTACTAGCACTTGCAAATTATTGTCATATTTTACATCCCCAATCAATAAAGTGTGACTACATGACAACAGATTTTTTTTGTAACACTGAATATGTCTCTACTAATAC
Organism: Danio aesculapii; assembly: GCF_903798145.1. Lineage (NCBI taxonomy): Eukaryota > Metazoa > Chordata > Actinopteri > Cypriniformes > Danionidae > Danio > Danio aesculapii. The sequence goes on from NC_079437.1 coordinate 30,369,787, forward strand.
GTTTTTAAGTTCTTCAAGATACAACAACAATTTTAGGCCCTTGGGTGTTCACTTTCTCCCTTTATTACACACAGTCTGATGTAAGCGTTCTGGACTTGACCAAGTAGGAAGAGTCCAACAAAAAGGCAGGGGCTAAGAGAAACTCACACACACCCCTAATCTCCACACACACACACATACGCACACACATACACACACTCCAGATCTCAATCTCATCTCTCTTGCATTAAACATGTACTGTTGGGAATTGTTTTTAGCCCTACTGTTCAGCGGCTTCCCAGCGTGGGCTCTGCCTTCAACTAACATCAAGATCACACAAGGTGAGTGCCACCAGAGACTAAAAAAGACTAGGACACAACGCAGACGCAGATAATACGCTTTAATTTGCTTCATAGGGAATACACAGGCCAAAGCTGAACCAGCTGCTTTGCCCAAGATGCTTTTGTTTAGCTTAACTTCTGTTTTGTAGCCTGTTTGTCTGATGTGACATTAATTTTATGCTTGAAATGTTTTTCATAATAGATGTACAAGGGCTCAGACTAACAGTGAAAGTATCTTTAAAGGTTAAGTATGACTCAGCAGGCAAGAAAAGTTTTCTTGTAAATGACATTATGTTGGAAAATCACCATAAAACTGAATAATCTAATTGCTTTTCTTATCTACAAATGCCTCAACATTGCAATTCTTTTACCAATGATTCGTTTAAGAAGACTTGTCCTCCCCTGGCATTTTTAATGCAACCTTTAAATAGCGTAATTATATATTGGTGAAAAGTGTATCTTATAATTGTTTTTAATACATAACAGACTTTCAGCTTTATTGCACAGCTGAAAATTAATCGAATGCTGGCTGTTTCTGTGAAAAGGAAACAATGACTGATTTCTAGTTTGTCATCAGATACTTTGCAAGTGATGTTTCAATTAGTGTAATGCATCATTGGTGTTGTTTTTGCCTGTGCATTTGAACAGCTAGGTTAAAAGAAATAGTTTATACCAAATATAATCTATAAAGGAATAGAAAACCCCAAACTATGTTTATTTATTTCCCTCAGGCAATTCAAGATGGATGTGGCACCTTTTCTATATAGCTGAAGAGAATTTTGCATTTAAACAGCTGGGTTAAATGAAATAGTTTATACCAAATATATTCTATTAAGGAATAGAAAACCCCAATAATACGTTTATTTATTTCCATCAGGCCATCCAAGATGTATATGATGCTGTTTCCTTATAGCTGAGGAGAAATTAAAGTTTTGGAGGAAAATGTTTCAGATTTTTCTCAATTTAATGGAGATAACTGAGGCCAACAACATGACTGAGAGTCTTCTTTAGTTAAACAATCTGACATTTAATGGAAAAGTGTGAAAACATTTCATCAAAAGTAAAAAAAAAACATGATTTAGTTTTGAAGGAAGTCTCTTTTTCTAGACTAAGCTGCATTTATTTGATCAAAAAGTCAATTAAACAGTATATCATTTATGTTTAAAATAGTTGCTTTCTCCCTGAATACATTTGATGGACAGATTTGTCAGCATGATGAACCATGATAATCATCTCCTTTTTGATATAGTCCAAGTGTATGTGCAAGCTCTTTTAGTGCAAGATTAATTCAGCCCCGGTGTTACAGAGAAAGATACAGGATGTCATTTTTACCAACAGTGATCAGATTGTATAACCAAAGTCATACTAGATGAATTATGCTGAATTGTAATAGCATTAGATATAGACAAGTGACTACTCATTGTTTGAAACTAAAGTGTGCAGTATGAATGTAATTTTATTATTGTTTTTTATATATTTTATTATTGTATATTTTATATATATATATGTGTAATTTTTTTGATCTATCTTTAGTATGGAGAGCTCTGCTGTCACATGTGAATTTCTCTTTGGGATTAATAAAGTCTAACAAACAAACAAATTGTAATTAACGCTGAATTTCAGTAACATTACAATCTTTCTTGTTATGATCATTCAGAAATTAGAATTTGCCACTCTATTGCGATTCATTATTTTGTGGCTCAAACATAAAAAATGGTTCTTATTAGTGTAGAAAAATCCTTTTTTTGTGTAGAAAATGTTATGCATTTAGCTTTTAGTGATTCTTTGCTTATCAAAGCAGCTGCATTTATTTTAAGTTGAATATTTAGTTATATTATAAATGTCTTTACTGCCACCTTTGATCAGTTTAATGTGTTTTTGATGAATAAAGGTATATTAAACTCTTAATTTACTTGGTCCAACTTTGTGATGAAAATTCATGAGATGGTACTTCATATAATATCACATTCATGGATGCAATGTATTTAACCATCATTAAAACCATAATTAGTGAGCCATGTTTGCCTGATTTCTCTATGTTTTCCTGAAGAAAAAAAAACCTTGTGGTGTATAAAAAAATCAAGACATTTATTACAAACTCTTCCTATAGGCTAATGTAATATCATTCCCGTTTCCTCCAGCATTGCCTATGCAGTTGTCAGACTCAAACCAGCCTGTGACATGTCCACTGTTCTGGACTGAATTTGAGGGTTACTGTTACCGCTTCTTCCCCCTGAACCGCACATGGGCTGAGGCAGATCTGTACTGCGCTGAGTTCTCAAACGGACACAAATCTGCCAAACTCACCTCTGTCCACAGGTAGGATTTCCCTTTGTTATTCAATGCCCCACATTACAGGCCACCCATCATGTGTTCTTATATTTTCATATTATTTTTGAAATAATATTTTATGTATAAAATTATGAAATTATTAAACACTTCACTAGCGAGAAAACAGTTAAACAAACCATCTGCAGCACGAGGATAAAGAATGAGCCTCCACTTTACATTTTTTTTACTTTACTTTTACTCTTTTCTTTACTCCTTTACTTTCATAGATAAGTAAACTGTTCTATGCACTCCACTGAAGACATCCATCAGCCTACATATTTAATTTCATTTGTTAAGCACAAAGATTTGTTTCAAAACTATTTCAAAATTCAATTCTAATTTCCAGTAAACAAATAAATGAACAATAATAATGAAGTGTGGTCAAAAACTGAATTCTGTCCAAACGCACGTCTTATTCTTATGCCCCATATGGTCCAAAACCTGAATGGGGCACTAAACTTGTTTTTATTAAAACAAATATAAATATTAAATAATAAATTATACTGCTAATAATAATAATAACATACAAATGCAAACTGTCATGTATAAACTGAAAAAAACTCCCCTTGAGATAAAGAAGGCATGGAGGCAGTGGTTTCTATATTTATGTAGAAAATAATAATATTTGTAACATTTTAATCCTTTAATTATGTAAAGATATTTGTGTATTACTGTACATCCTGTGTGTATTAAGCAATGTGTCGCTTTTTGGATGCATAGGGCACAACTAACGCGCTCTGTGCTGCACTTTGGGCCAGCTTTCAGATGGTCAACAGCACGGTCTATTTTAGTTCCTCAAAATAGCAACTCTCCAATAATGCACCGTAACACACCTCCTTTTTAGACCGGCACACCCATCAATACACAATGTGGCACAAAACCTGAAAATTATGGTTACACTGGGCTCAAAATGGCCTTTTTGCGCCAGGTGTATGATAGGACACCCTATGTTTAATAATGTGTTGTAAAAACATCTCTCAGTTAAATGCCAATTGAAGAATATTTGGAAAACGACAGGAGGGGTAATACTTTTGTCAAATGTAAATGTCTTGTGTGTTTATACAATCTTTTGACTAAATAACTCAATTTCTAACATTGCCCAGATTTATTGTGTGAGAGAACAGTCTGAATGAATCAACTGCAAGCCATTCATCACATTTTGACAAACACCGTATGGCCCATTACATAGATCAGAACAGTGATTCATTGACTGCTTGCTCAGATAGAATACACATGACTTGACAAGTTGGTAAATGGTAATCTGACTCCTACAGATTTTACAGTAAAATTTCACTGGTGGTCATGATGATGACCCAATAGGCAACATCTAACTCCAATGCTGAGATGACATGATTTGTCTCACAGTAGTACAGGATTTTGCTGAACGACCCATCAAAACATTAATTTTCCAATAACTTACTTCATAGCTGGGAAGAAAATGTGTTTGTCTACGATCTTGTGAACAGCCGTATGCCAGGAATTCCAACCGATATTTGGATTGGCCTGCATGACAGAAGACAGGTAAACACGATAACATTTTCTATTAAGTACAAACACAACCCACATACCCACACAGTGTGTTTTATGAGTGATTCATTAGTGTTTTATTTACTAGGAAGCAGTCATAATGAAAAACATAAGCAGCTGCATGTCTGACACAGCTTGTGTGTGTTATAAAAAGCCAAGCCCAGCCTGTCAAACCTCCCAATAATAATTTCACCAACGGAAAATATAGTTTGTCGGAGTGATGTTTAATCAATTCCAGACACATTTGGGTCTAACACCAAGTTGAGGTAGATAGTTTATGGATGATGTTATAACAGACACTCTGATCTGTAATGTTTCTCTGAGAATTTGGATTAAAGGGATAGTTCACAAAAAAAAAAATGGATATTCTGTCATCATTTACTCACCCTTCACTTGTTCCAAAGCAGTTTGAGTTTTCTGTTTAACACACAATAAGATAAAGCAATTTTATTTCTATAGCACATTTCATACGCAGTTGTAAGAAAGCTGGAATCCTGTAAGCATTAATGGAACATCACATTTTTTTTGTAAATAAGTTCAGTTCATAACTTTCTAGAGATTTGAAGAGTTCAGATTTAATTGCCATCTGAAATTTTCTTCTACAATGAACATTTTTCTTAGCCTCTTATGTTTATGTTCAGTTCTTTCATGTTAAAAGCGATGCAAATAGTCTATTATTTTCCATATAAGATTAATTACTAAATCAAGACATAGGTACCTGAGAAAAATGATAATTTTAGAAGAAAATTTCAGATGACACTTAGAGGTTTTTGCATCTGAACTCTTTATTTATCATTTTTTAATACATTCAAGTCGTTCTCCGGGTCTGGCGGGAAAATTTTTAGCTTAGCTTAGCATAAATCATTGAATCACATTAGACCATTAGCATCTTGCTCAAGTTCAAAAATAGTTTGGAAAAATAATTTTCCTTTTTAAAACTTGATTCTGCTGTTACATCATGTACTAAGACTGATGGAAAATGAAAAATTGCTATTTTCTATGTTGATATTGCTAAGAAAATACTCTCATTCTGGCATAGTAATCAAGGAACTTTGCTGATATACCACAGTTGCAGCAGACGTAATGATTTACCTGTTACAGTTAACTCACTGCAGACTATTTTCAGGCACAGCTTCACATTGTAGGGAGTGAAATTTAAAGTTAAAATTAATGTTCTATACTTTTAAATAAAGAGAAAAAGGAGAGAGACTGAGAGGGAAATCACATGATGTAATCTGATGTGGCTGATTTATGACGTTTATCCCCGCTCTGTGTGTCTTTTTTGCAACTAAGCCAAAGAACCCAGGAGTCTGCGTGTGGTAAGAACTGAAAAGTTACAATATCATTGTAACTGAAAGTAAAGTTAATTGATTATTATGCATGAATTAGAGAATTCCAGTGTAGATAAATGATCAAAACAGTTTTTTGAATCTGGGCAAGATGCTAATGATCTAATGCAGTGGTTCTCAAACTTGCTTCACCAAGTACCACCTCAGAAAAAAATAGTTTCTCCAAGTACCACCATGACCAGTATTGAAATATAATAGCGTTGTAGGCCTAATTAAGCAGATACAGCACTGAAATGTTGCTTGGACCTGATATATATATATATATATATATATATATATATATATATATATATATATATATATATATATATATATATATATGTATATATATATATATACCCCTCCAAATGCTTGACCAACTCATACATGTGGTAATTCCGTGATTTGGTGCAAATGACATCAAATCTTAAGTGATCACATCTTACCCGTGATGTTCGCATTAACCGCGCAATGACCACTGTTTTCAAGCACATTCGGGTACAGTTCGCGGTTCCTCCGTTTGTGCATAACTTTAAGACTAACTTTAATTATATTCTACCTCTGAGCTTCATCAAGCATGGCAAAGTTGCTTGAGTCTATGTTCTGTGTCTCACACCATTTGAATCACATCCAAATTAATTAGCTTAAATCTGAGGTAACAAACAAAACCGAAAGTCACGCTGCTCTACAATGCAAATAACTTTATATGTCAAAAAGAAGGGTAAAAACACTAGTGGTACGTGTACAGTTTGTGTACCCTGTACAGTTTGAGAACCACTGGTCTAATGCGATAAATTATTTATGGTAAGCTTAGCTAAAAATGCTCCTGCAAGACCCAGAGATCAGCTGAATGGATAAAAAAATGGTAAAACTGAACTGTTTAACTTTAGGAGACTTGGAAAATGAACCTATTTAAAAAAAGTTTTACTTTGCAGAGTTTGCATGTTCTCCCCATGTTCGCGTGGGTTTCCTCCGGGTGCTCCGGTTGTTTCCCCCACAAGTCCAATGACAAGGTATAAGTAAATTGCCCGTAGTGTATGAGTGTAAATGTGTATATATGGATGTTTCGTGAAACATATGCTGGATAAGTTGGCAGTTCATTCCGCTGTGGCAACCCCAGATTAATAAAGGGACTAAGCCGAAAAGAAAATCAATGAATGAATGAACTAGGAAAAACAGGCCGCACGCTGGCACAGTGGGTACGTTCACCTCACAGCAAAAGGTCGCTGGTTCGAGCCTCGGCTGGGTCAGTTGGCATTTCTGTGTGGAGTTTGCATGTTCTCCCTGTGTTGGCATGGGTTTCCTTCAGGTGCTTCGGTTTCCCCCACAAGTCCAAAGACATGGTATAGGTGAATTGGGTAGGCTAAATTGTCGGTAGTGTATGTGTGTGAATGTGAATGGATGTTTCCCAGTGGTGGGTTGGAGCTGGAAGGGCATCCGCTGTGTAAAATATATGCTGGATAAGTTGGTGGTTCATTACACTGTGGCGACCCTAGATTAATAAAGAGACTAAGCCGAAAAGAAAAGGAATGAATGAACTAGGAAAAACAAATAAGTCAATGGTTACAGGTCACTAACATTCTTCAAAATATCTTCTTTTGTGTTCGGAACAAGTAAAAGATGAGTATGAGGAATGACAGAATTTTCATTTTTGAGTCAGCTATCTCTCTAAGCTCCAAAGTCATGCTGGGCCAGATGACTTTAATTATCACTTGAGGGTTAAAGGGTAAGGAGCAAGCACACGTAATAGGGCTGTTAATTATCGGTTGTTGGCAGGAGGGCACTATGGAGTGGACAGATGGGTCACCCTTTGAGTACAGTTACTGGGATGGAAATCAGCCAGATGATGGGATTCATCGCATCCCTGAGGAGGAGGACTGTGTGGAGATCTGGTACAGACAAAACAGTGGTGAGTTAGCAGCATACTTATTCAGTAATTGTTGTTTATATAACACTGATTTATTTAATTCATTCAGTACATGATATATTAGACTCTGTCCTGATTAGTCATTTCACTGTAAAAAAAAAAAAACCCTGGTTGCCATTTTTAAGCTGAATCAAATTAACCTTATAAGTTCCATTGAACTTATATTATGTTAAACTGACTTAAAACAGCTTCTGTATCTTAAAAATCAAGTTAAAACATGATTAAGTTAGATTAAATTATGCTGTCACGACTAATTGATCATTTTTACAGTGTTGTTTTGAGCAAAAAATTATGATTATCATACATTTTGGCCATAATATGCAGAAGATACCAACTTAAATGTCATTCATTTAACATAGCTTGTTTGTGACTCTGGACCACAAAACCAGTCAAACTGTAAGTGTCAATGTTTTGATATACATGAACACACAGTAAAAAAAACTCTTGACTTAATTTTTTTTAGTTTAATCAAGTAAACGTTTCTAGTCATCTCAACTTACATCAATCAAACATTGTATAACTTAGTTGAAACCTGATTAACTAAATTAAAGGAACATAAAAATGTCTTGACTTTTTGTCATAATTTTTTTTACTGTGCATAAAATCTGAATAAATCAGCTTTCTGTTGATATAACATTTGTTATGATTAGTTATGTGAAAATCTGGAATCTGAGGGTGCAAAAAAATAAAAATAATGACAAAATATTCTCTAAAATTGTCCAAATTAAATGCCTAGCACTAATAAAAAGTTACTAACTAAATATATATATGGGATATAATCTTTACTTAATATTCAAATGTTTTTTTTAACATAAAAGAAAAATAATATGGACCCCTACAATGTATTTCGGGCTATTGCCAAAAATATGCGATGCAAAATAAGACGTTGTGTGGGTTACGATCACATTTACCAATAAATCTGACCAAGAATATTTAAATAAAGAATCATTTGCTGACATTAAAAATCACAGTAAGTTCCAAATTATGATTATAATAGTCATTTTCAGTCTTTATGCATTGTAAGCAATTGTTTAATCCTTTAAAATATGACATGATATATAAGTATGATTAGTTATTCTTATTTATATTTGACTAAGTACATGTAGGCATACATAGTGTATGTTGTGTCAATTTTACATTGTAAGGCTTGAAGCTTACACTGCTATTCTGGACCGATAATAGGAAACAGAAAGCAGTTAAAGGATGGCGTGTTTAAATCAATTATTGTAATTAATCTGACTCCATTAAAGTTGTTATCAACATTGATAAAGAGAAAGAATCTCAATGTTTTAAAGAAGGCAAAGTTGTTTATTAAGTTACATGTTTAAATATACACAGTAGAATGAAACAAACTAACATACTCTATAGAGAAACAAAGCTGTAACATATGAACAGTTATATAACAAAGACAGTGAAACTGCCTTTTTTAGCATATGAAGCTACGCACCGGTGTGTGCGAGACGTAAAAGCCACTCTCCCAGATCAACAGTTACCTTTCCTTATTATACCCTGAGCAAAGCATAGTCAAACATGAGTGAAAACCAACACCCAAAACCAGCTGAACATGAGTGCAAAGTTGAGGAGAATAACAGAGTGGGGGAGAAGAACATTAACATACTCTCCTCAGACCAGGACCCAACAATAGTAAATAGATTGTTTATAGAAATACATCAGTGTCTCTGATGATTTCATCACTACGATTAAGTCAAGAACTGTCAAATGACACCAAACATGACAAAGTTATATGAAGGAAGATCACAATCAGGTGAATTGTGTGTGGTGAAAGGCACATGGTTACTGTAAGACAAATGGCAGAGATGTGTTATAGAGCTGTGAGGAACTCTGCCATGCCAGGAGGACCCATCCTGTGCTTAGAATGTCTGTCTCAGTAGTCCTTCATTAGCATAGAAGGAATAGCATATAATATTTTCTCAGCTTACAACATAAATTGCTAAGTTAATTAAATCACATTTGTGTTAAATGGTGCAAACACCAAATTGTACGGTCCCCTGTTATATTACATGTGTAATTCCAATACATTTGATGAATTTAACTTACTGACAGTGCCACAAATTATACAGAATATCAAGAAATGGAGAAACTATTTGTATGTATCTTTCCCTCTTTTGCAGCTCTGAGGTCTTGGAATGACAACAACTGCGATAAGGCTTTTCCATTCGTCTGTAAGATTCCAACTCTGGAAAACTAACCAGATTATTTATCCAGTTCATCATCAACAACACTGACACTAGGAACAAAATGTCCGCAGATCTAAATCCCTCTATCATTAATGGGCTCTTTTCAGCTCTACTATAGGCTCTTCACATGCACTTCTGTCCCGTCCCCTGCCCCCATCACTGCTGTCATAATGCTGTTTTCTGGCTCCTCTGGGGCCGTGAGTCATGACACACACATTCCTGCATTTAACTCTATTAGAAATCAACTTTTTGTGTCCCTCTCCAGAGGTAGTTGATTATGTGGGCGATTCTAGAATTGCGGGTACATTTTGAGTCTCCAATATATTCTATTAATTCTTAAAAACGAAAACTTTAATGAAAAGGTTTTGAATAACATCACATATTATATCAAGGTTATCTCTAAAAATAATGTTTGTAATGTGTATTTAGAAACATTTTGAAAATATTAACTTAAAGACTCCCACTATACACACTTTAGAATGTCTCTGCATCATGAATCTTCAATTATCATGAAACAATGAAGTCTAGTTTTCATCTTTTTTGTGTTTACTCTACTAATTTGAATAAGCATTTGCATGAAATTTCTATTTTCATTTTTATTTGTTTTTTTGGTTATAAAAAGAAAGAGTTCTGTCTGTCCTTATTGTTAACTCTTGTTACATTTGTTATAAAAAGGCATAAAAATATTTAAAACGTTATTATAGAGGAAAGTCCTTACCCCAGGTGGAGGAGTTTAAGTATCTCCGGGTTTTGTTTACAAGTAAGGGAGGGATGAAACGTGAGATTGACAGGCGGATTGGTGCAGTGGCAGCAGTAATGTGGTCGATGTACCGGTCCGTTGTGGTAAATAAGGAGCTGAGCCGAAAGCCAAAGCTCTCGATTTACCGGTCAATCTATGTCCCTACTCTCACCTATGGTCATGAGCTTTGGGTCATGACTGAAACGACAAGATCTCGGATACAAGCGGTCGAAATGAGTTTCCTTCGAAGGGTGGCAGGGTGCACTCTTATGGATAGGGTGAGGAGCTCTGACACTTAGGAGGAGCTCGGAGTAGAGGCGCTGCTCCTCCACATCGAGAGTAGTCAGCTGAGGTGGCTCTGGCATCTGTTTCGGATGCCTCCTGAGCGCCTACCTAGGGAGGTGTTCCAGGCATGGGAGGAGGCCTCAGGGAAGACCCAGGACACCCTGGAGGGACTATGTCTCTCGGCTGGCCTGGGAACGCCTCGGGATCCCCAAGAGGAGCTAGAGGAAGAGTCTGGGGAGAGGGAAGTCTGGGATTCTCACCTAAGACTGCTGCCCCTGCGGCCCAGCCACGGAAATGTGGCAGAAAATGAATGAATGAATGAATATAGAAAAAGACTTGCTCCAAGGGATGTTACTTCCTCTTGCAGAAAACTCAGGAAGGAATTCTCTCAGTTAGTTCAGTTCAATTGAATTGAATTGAATTTAATTCAAATCAATTCAATTCAATTCAATAAATCCACTTACACACTTATTTTAAACCAATGGCAGTGGGAATCAATGTCTTCTTGTACTAAGCTTTTTTGCTAAAGGGACTTTATACCATCTACCAGATGGAAGTAACTTAAACGAACCATGTAAAGAATGGGAAGAGTCTTTCACAATTGTGGAGGGGTTTCTTTTTGTCGCTGCTATAAATAAATCAGTGAGAGGTGTTTGTCTTTCACCAATTATTTTACTCGATATGTTTACCAACCTTAAAAGTTTATTTTTGCTTTTAGCAGAGAGGAGTTAAACCAGGCTACAATGTAAAAAGGATAGACTCAATAAGGGATTTATATACAACAGTCAAAATGTCTTCCTCAGTATCAAAACTTCCTAGTTGCTCAACAAACTTAGCCGCTGCTGAGCCTTTTTAAAAACCTTCTAAATATGAATGTTTATCAAAAGAGAATTTTTGTTTAGGATAAACACCAATAGTAGATTTTCAACTCTGTTATTGTGATATTTCAGTGAATTTAATCTCATCTACTTTTTTAAAAACAATAATATGATGAAAACCGATAAAATTCAGTCTTAGAGATGTCATGGTTGTAATTTAAGGTTAGCATCTTGAGCTAACGCACAAATGGGTGAAAAATGCCATCTCTGTTTGCTGTTTAAATAGTAATAATTTAACCAATAATTAGTAACAGAATCAAACTTTCCCTATAGGATTTAAACATTATTTGATTTTGATAATAGATTTAGTTTATGTGAATTGTTCAGTTGTTGTATGTTATTCTGGTTTAAAGAAAATGAATGGAAAATGCTTGAAATGTACCTGCAATTCTGGAACGAGTCCGCTGTTCATATTGAGTATTGATGTTGGGAATATTCTTGGGAATTACTGTTATAAACTGTCATTCTATACATGTATAACATACTGTAGATAGTAAGTAGCAATTTTAGTGCCCTAGAACAGTAAATGAAAACTCACCCATCATCATGTGCTTGATAATATTCTGTGGACATTATTTGCTATTTTTCTAAGACAGCATACAGTGTAAATAATATCTGTAAATGAGCAGTTTTCCATATCTTGTGAGTCGTGTTTTTAATTTTCCCTGTTTGATCTTTCTTCCAACAACTTTTCACATTGGAAAGTTTGAAAAAGGGACTTTTATTAACATTTGTAATAGTTTTAAGTGATAATGTCTGGTTTGGTGTTGTATATCAAGGTATAAAAACCTTGAAATAATCTACCAGTGCATTCTCTGTTATTTTACAGACTCATTTCTCTATATTTTATTTCTCAAACTACTAAAATGTGAATAAAAGTCACTTTATTAAACTGTAGACTTGAATTTTCAACATTAAAAGTTGACAGAGCAGAGATCAAAATCCCATTATGCAGTTCACAACCGTAAATAAACAGAAAACACGTGTGAATCACAAAATACAGAAACTGTTAATGAACAGATATTTTTTAGAGTGTATTTTTCAGAAACCCCAAATGTCTGTTTTTAATGAGAGGGTGGTCACATTTTTAACATTTCACAGACAGGAATGTGTGTTGATGTTACATCTCCTGAGTCTGGGTCTGTCAATGTCCATTTATCTATCGCTGACCTAGAAGGTGAGATTGTGAAGGGTTTAAATCTCTGTTTACTGCAATACTTCAAAAGTCAGACCGAGCTTAACCTCTGCCGACCTTTTCCACTCTTCTCTGCAGTTCATAGGCCTCGCCAATTAGTGACTTTAAAAAAATCTCTGTTCTGATCCACACAGCTGCTAGAAAAGCAAACTGTTATATCTGCATCACTGTCAGGAACATTGTGAATTAAGAAAATGCCTTTTTTTTTTTTTTTAGATTTGCAGCAGGTTGAAAGTGAAATGTTAAGTGAATATCGTTAAATAAAAAATTCCAAAACAGATAACTGAGATTGTGGCAGAGATTGAGAGAGTTTTATTTATTATTGCTATTTTACCTTGTTTTAATTTGGGCTTTTCACTATTTTTGTCAGAATGTGTGTTTGCAGGACTCATACCAAATAAGTTTACCATAATGAAAAAAACACACATGCATATGGAGATGCAAATGTTACAGTATGTTAGTTTATAATAGTTTATAACACAATATATCCGCTGTCATCAAATAAATGTTTCTTTTTTTAATGTTATCGATATGGAATGATGCAGAACATATCTGTGCACCAGGGGAGTTTTTTTAGAGGGAAAGTTAAGATCTTGACATATGTGGGACTTTTTCATCATGAAAAAAGAGGACATTAGAAATGTAATGTGTATGTGCATTTCTGAGCTTAATGTTTTAAAATACACAGTTAAAAGGATGTGAAGTTACATCCACTGTATTTGTTTGCCCTTTGCTTTTGTAAAATTCATCATTTCAAAATTAAAATAAAAAAATGTCTATAGTGGTGCATCTTTTGTTCATAAATTACAACACTTAATCATAAATCATGCTCCACTTACTAAACAACTAAAAACTGCAGCAAATTATAGACTTTTGCTAAAATGTTTGTAGAGCCATCTGAATCACAATTCCATGAAGATTTCCCCTCCCAATGCCGATTCAGTTTTTAATTTAATGCTGAATTAATAGTGATTGTTGAGTTGACCTTGTCCTTAATATATTATTTTAGTATTGTTTAGATATTCTAATGAGTCATGAGACCATAGTGTTCAAAAGAAACTCTAGATGCATCTGATCTCTGTTACCCTGAAGGCAAATGTTTGCCGATACGCGTAGGTGCAATAGCCATGTCATTAAAAGCTTTTTAATATTTTTTGGACTGATTTTTGCTGTTTATTCTGACAACTCCCTTACCCAAAGAGCACCGACACATTATTTAAGCTAGCCCAGAGCACTTTATGTTTGATTTTATATATTTACCCTCTACTGCATGGTGTTGCCATATGGCAAAATGATATTCATGTTTATTTTGGCTGAGATTACCTCAAACATCAAATGAATATGCACATTTTAAAGCAATTTACAGATCCTTTATAATTTTACTCAAACTATGTCTGATAAATGAAGTGTTTCAAGTTTTTAGAAAGGTTTTCCTCTATATCCGCTTGTTAAGTCGTGACGTATGTATACTGTTTCTGGATCCAATTTAAAAATGAGAAAATAATCATTCATGACCACTTAATTCAAAAGTGAATCTTATATTAAATCATGGTGTACACAATAGTCTCTGGACTTGCTGCATCACACACAATATTTTAACAATTATATATACAGTTGAAGTCAGAATTTTTAGCCCCCCTAGAATTTCTGTTTAACCGAAAGAAGATATTTTTCAACACATTTCTAAACATAATAATTTTAATAACTCATCTCTAATAACTGATTTATTTTATCTTTGCTATGATGACAGTAAATATTTTACTAGATATATTTTTCAAGACACTTCTATACAGCTTAAAGTGACATTTAAAGGCTTAACTAGGTTATTAAGGTTAACTTGGCAGGTTTGGGTAATTAGGCAAATTGTTGTATAATGATGGTTTGTTCTGTAGACAATCGAAAAAATATAGCTTTAAAGGGCTAATAATTTTGACCTTAAAATGTTTTTTAAAAAAATTAAAAACTGCTTTTATTCTAGCCAAAATAAAACAAATAAGACTTTCTCCAGAAGAAAAAATATTATCAGACATACTGGGAAAATTTCCTTGCTCTGTTAAACATCATTTGGGAAATATTTAATGAAGAAAAAACATTCAAAGGGGCCTAATAATTCAGACTTCAACTGTAAAGCAATGTAATACTTTCAAAATCACAAATCGCTATATATATAGCGATATGCTCTATATATAGAGCGTTTGTGATTTTTGAAAGTATTACATTGCTTTGTAAACATTTATTATTACTATTTGTTGAGCCTCGCCATACAGTTTGATAGAGTGCTTGGACCCGGCAGCCACTTCGTGTGATGTCACACTTACAAGCGGATAACCACCACAAACAGCTTTATAAAAACATAATAACGACACAGAAATCTGCGCTAAACCCTGAGAAAGTGTCATTGCAAACAGTTCTAAAAAAGCATTTCTTAATTGTAAATGTAAACCATTTTTGTGAACCTCAGCAGAAAGAGAATTTTGTCAAATAAAGTTTTCAAGTAAAGCTCTCAGCTAAAAGCTTTCTGAATAGGAATGCTGTAATAGACGCTCGTGACACAATGCAATTTTAAATCCATTGTTGAAATATGTCAAGAGGAGTGCTGCAGTTTCTGGAAATGATCTCATTGGTAAACATGTTAGTTTTGGTCATTATGTGCCTGACACAGACGCGGGTCTCAGGTGGACAGTGAGGTTAAGCTGTTCCCCTGTCGAGTAATTAAATGACCCCCTTCTGGCCCTCAGAGTAATTATCTCCCTCTTAAAGTCCTCAGAGGAACATTTTTTACACAAACAAGCCTGAATCATTTCTGTTATTTAATTAGTCTATCGTCAGGGTCTTTAATGCAGTTGTACAAATATTATAGTTTAAACAAATTTTGAAAATGAATAACAGTGAATGTTCAGTCAGAAAAAAAGGCAAATGATCATCCAGTGATGTTGCTGATGTCAAATACAGTCCTCAGCATAATTGAGTACATCCCATTTTGAAAATGAATATTTTTCTCCATTTCTCAGTGAATATAGTCAATGTATTTTGGTGCATTTAAATAAAACAGATTTATTAAACAGATATATTTATTAAAATAATATTTTAGTCACCAAACATATTTAGAAATCGAAAGATAATACAATTAAAATCAAGCAAAATATTGAAAAACAAATTACAACCTACAAAATTTCAACTAAATTTGTACATTTTTTGCTTCTCTTGACTTTTCCTCTTTTTTAAATTTGTATTTAATATTTATCCATAACATATACATTTGGGTGTACTAGTTTTTGGATCATTATCGTAAGTTATTTTGTTAGATATGGCTTCAGTACTGACTAATCTATATATGCATAAATATAATATAGTATAGCTTCCTATTAAAAATCTGAATTTAAAATATAGATTTGTGTGAGGGGTGTACTTATATATGCTGAGCACTGCATGACAATTTTCAATAAATTTAAAAAAATTACAAAGCGAAGAAGCCCGGTAACAAACATCACTTTAATGCATTATGGAACAACCAAAACCACAGCTCTCTGAAGAATTCACACATTACAATCTCTGTGAAAGAGACCTTTAAAGGGATTCTGCTGATCAGAGGTCTGCTTCAGTTCATATCTTACACATAATAATCACATTACATGGACAGAATCGGCAAAACAACATTTAAAGTAGGTTCAGAACAGATAAGGAGATGGTGAATTAAAAGGGACAGTTCACCCGAAAATTTCTATTCTGTTATCATTTACTCCCTTGACTTTACAGTAAACTTTACCACTACAGTAACCAGTTTTCAACATTCTTCAAAATATCTTCTTTTGTGTTTACTCAAACAGGATTGGAACAAGTCAATGGTAAGTAAATGATGACAGAATTTGTTATTTTTTGGGTGAGTTATCCTTTTAAAGCATCTAAAACTTGATTCCTGGAGGGTTGCAGCTCTGCACAGTTTCGCTTCAACCCTAATCAAACGCAGCTAACCAAGGTGTTCAAGGTGTTCCTTTTTGAACACCTTGATTATTTGGATCAGCTGTGTTTGATTAGGGTTGGAGCAAAACTTAGCAGAGCTGCAACCCTCCAGGAATCAAGTTGAAGACCTATGCTTTAAAGTATAGTTAGTCCAGAAGTGAAAATTTGTCTAAGGCCATGCTAGATATAGGTGACTATTAGCTTCAGCAGAACGTTAAAGAAGATTTTTAGTTAAAATCGAAGTCTTTGATGATTCATAAAATGCAAGTCAATCGCACAATGAAAGAGAAACCTCAAATACAGATAAAACTAAATGAATACCTGCACTGTAAACATATCTGTACATTAGCAGTTTTCCATATTTTATGATTCATTTTTCCCCCCTATTATTTATGCTTTTGAATGTCTTGAACTTTCCTCCAATAACTTTTAATGTAAAAAAAAGAAAAAGTACTTTTATGAACATTTTTAAAAATTTAAAGCAATATTGTCTGACTTGGTGTTGTATATTATGGTACAAAAAGCTTGTAATAAACTGCCAGTATATTTTCTCTTATTTTACAGACATATTTTTCTATATATTGTTTCTTATACATTATATCATTTCAAACTACTAAAATGTCAATAAAAGTCACTTTGTTAAACTACACAGTTTAATTTTTAACATCAGAAGTTGACAGAGCAGAGATCAACTTCCCATAATGCAATTCAAAATAGTAAATAAACAGAAAACACTTGTGAATCACGTCAAACTGTCAATTAATTGGTGTTTTTACCGTGCACTCTCAGAAATAAAAGGTACAAGAGCTGTCACTGGGGCAGTACCTTTTCAAAAAGTCCTTAGTGGTACCTCAAAGGTACATATCAGTACCCAAATGCACCTAAAATGTACCTTTGAGGTAGCAATATGGACTCTTTAGGTACAAATATGTACCTTTTGAAAAGGTACTGCCCCAGTGACAGCTCTTGTACCTTTATTTCTGAGAGTGTGTGTGGCTGTTGATGATACAATGAGGTCAATACTTTTACTTAAAATACTTTTCATCAGATCATTACAGAATGAAACTATGAACATTTTACTCAAACCCATACCTAACATGTTCAGTAAATGCAGAAAAACTGTCAATTATTAAGTAGTTGTTATTATTTTTCCATAGCTGTATGTCTGCCAACTGAGCCTGGTTTCTCTCGAGGTTTTTTCCTTCACTTTCGTCAATTGGTGAAGTTTTGTTCCTCACCACTGGCTTGCTTGGTTTGGGACTTGTGGAGCTGTGCATGGATGGATTTGCTCTTAAGTGTTTGGACTTTCCGCAGTGAAATTTAAACCACAATGAACTGAACTGAACTCCAACTCTAAAAACTGGACTGACAAAGTGTCAGTTTACTTTAATCTTCTATGTTAAGCTGCTCTAACTTCATCTACATTGTGAAAGCACTATAGAAATGAAGATGAATTGAATGTCCACCACAGACAAAATAACACTGACATGGAAATCTGAGGTAACTCCTGAGAAATTATCATTCTACCATGGTCCACCAAATGAATACAACGTGGCTCCTGATGATACTTGGTGTAATGAAACAGTTTGTCTGTGCAAGAAACTGTAAATAATTTACAGCGCTCGAGAATGATGGGAACGTACTGTCAGTAGTGACTGGTTTTAATTTAGTTTTACATTTATGTCAAGTCTCAAAGTGCCGGTAGATGTTAACTTGCATTTTATAAATCACCACAATAGTCACCTATTGAAAGGTAAGTACATCTACAGAACATCTGGTGAACTACCCCTTTAACATTTTTGGTTTTATGGTAAAAATATAATGAAGACATGATTTGAAAACTAAAATCTCTCCGTCAGTGAAGTCAACAGCTTTTTCATTTGTATCAGAATTAAACTAAACTCTACGCATTTCTTTTTTCCCCCACATGTATTTCAATATGCGTTTGTTCAATTCTCTGTACACAACCTAAATTATAAATATATACAGATATATTTTAGAGATAAATATAAATCCATTATTATATGCATTTTTTCCATCTAAATAAATAAATAAACATCTT
This sequence comes from Danio aesculapii, assembly GCF_903798145.1. NCBI lineage: Eukaryota > Metazoa > Chordata > Actinopteri > Cypriniformes > Danionidae > Danio > Danio aesculapii. The sequence continues at coordinate 30,388,537 of NC_079437.1, forward strand.
CACTGGCACAGCTTCATTATTATTATTATGTGTCTTTATAACCACTCTAATCAGTTGCACTGTCATATACATTAACAATGACATTGGTGGAAACATACAATCGACTTATAACCTGAAACAACTATTTATCTCTCACAGATACCACACAGTTTAGATTAAGACAGATGTTTTGGGTCTGATTCCACTTTGATTCTATGCTAACCACATATTTTTCCTCAATTATATTCTATTTATGATTATGTACTTCGTAGACTGACTGAGAAAGTGTTACGACAAAAACACAGCTCCAACATGTGGAAAATACAGTATTTGAACTAAACTTGGCAGAAGCGTTGTCCTGGAGTGAAGAGAGTTCAATCAATGAATCTACACTTCCCAGGCACGACTTAATATTGACAGAGCTGTGAAAGCATGTTCACTGTTGTGCAGACACACGAACACTAATGCATTAACACAGTGATACAGACCATTACAGAAACCCTGAGAGGCCATGCATTATTATTTATATATTTTTTGGGAGTCTTTTGACTTAAATTTCTTGTGATCGTGAAATAACAAAAATCTTGACTTACACTAACCGGCCACTTTTTTTAGGTACACCTTACTAGTACCAGTTTGGGCCCTCTTTTGCCTTCAGAACTGCCTTAATCCTTCATGGCATAGATTCAGCAAAGTATTGGAAATATTCCTCTGAGATTTTGGTCCATATTGACATGATAGCATCCGCAGTTGCTGCAGATTTGCTGGCTGCACATCCATGATGCAAATCTCCCGTTCCACCACATCTCAAAGGGGCTTTTTGGATTGAGTTGTGGTGACTGTGAAGGCCATTTGAGTAGTAAACTCATTATCATGTAAAGAAACCAGTCTGAGATGATTCGCACTTCATGACATGGCACATTATCCTTCTCAGAAGATGGAAACACTGTGGTCATAAAGGGATGGACATGGTCAGCAACAATACTCAGGTACTAATGGGCCCAAAGCGTGCCAAGAAAATATGTCCCACACCACTACACCACCACCAGCCTGAACAGTTATTACAAGGCAGGATAGATCCATGCTTTCATGTTGTTGACGCCAAATTCTGACCCTACCATATGAATGACACAGCAGAAATTGAGACTCATCAGACCAGGCAACGTTTCTTCAATTGTCCAGTTTTGGTTAGCCTGTGCGAATTGTAGCCTCAGTTTCCTGTTCTTAGCTGACAGAAGTGGCACCCGGTGTGGTCTTCTGCTGCTGTTGCCCATCTGCCTCAAGGTTGGACATGTTGTGCGTTCAGAGATGCTCTTCTGCATACCTCAGTTGTAACAAGTGGTTATCTTTCTATCAGCTGGAACCAGTATGAGCTTCTGGCATCAACAAGGCATTTGCGACCATAGAACTGCCGCTCACTGGATATTTTCTCTTTTTCGGACCATTCTTTCTAAACAGAGTCACTTAAATCACCTTGGTTCCCCATTCTGATGCTCGGTTTGAACTGCAGCAGATAGTCTTGACCATGTCTACGTGCCTAAATGCATTGAGTTGCTGCCATGTGATTGGCTTATTAGAAATTTGCGTTAATGAGCAGTTAGACAAGTGTACCAAATAAAGTGACCGGTGAGTGTATACAGTCTATATACATTTTTATCAATACACATTTGTTGTGTATATATATATATATATATATATATATATATATATATATATATATATATATATATATATAAAATAAATAATGTTACAACCTCTAGGGCAAGGGTGCTCAACCCTGTTCCTGGAGATCTACCTTCCTGCAGATTTCAACTCCAACCCAAATCAAGCACACCTGCCTGTAATTATCACGTGCTGTTCAGGTCCTAATTAATAAGTGCAGGTGAGTTTGATCAGGGTTGGAGCCAAAATCTCCAGGAAGGTTTTAGTTTTAGCTGTAAAACTAAAACAAAAGACCACAGAGATTGCAATGATAATAAATAAATAATTAAATAAATCAAATTACAGGTCATAACAATAACTTTGGTGCTTTTTTCTTTTATAAATGTATCTAACTGTTTTTGAGTTTAATTTTAAATAAATGTATTTATGCATTTTTACTAAGATCTTCAGTGTCACATGATCCTTCAGAATTTATTCTAATTTGATTACTTTCTGCTGAAGAAAAAATGTATTTCATTATAATCATTGGTGAAAAATATGCAGCTTAATATTTCGTGGGTGGTTTAATGCATTATTCAAGAAGTTTTGAAGGATAGAAACTTTAAAATAACAAAAATAATTTAGTTAAAAATGACAATTCATACATTTTAATTAATTAATGTATCCATGACAAATAAACATATTAATTTATTTTAATAATAATAATAATAATTTTGGACCCCCGTATACCTTCCCCAACGTTTAAACAGAAGTATACTTATTTCAAAAGCTATGAAACAAGAAATAACGTGATGTAGTCAAGATCACAAGAAGGAAAAAAAAAAACCTTTTGTACCTTCAGATCACCCTAAAAATTAAGTCACACTTATGAACAATTAACCATACCTGGCCTTTTAGGTTTTCTGTCGGCCTCAGCTGCCATAAGTGCAAACAATTACCAAACGTACACTCACAGACACGTAAACACAATCAAAGGTCAAAATGTGCATGGAGAACAGTAATACAGGTCACAAAACACAAGCTTTGGTGTGAAGTTTGACTTTAGACATTCAAAATAACCAACCGTGTTGCTAGATTTCTAAATACCTGCAATCATATTGAAGTCTGAAATAAGAAACAATATGATCATTTAAACACTGCAGACCAGACTCTGGACACCTGAGCAGCCTGAATGCAGCCGACGATCAGATGGTGATGAGATTTCTGAGCTTCAGTGTAAGATAGTATCAATGTGATAAAAAGAAAACATGGACAGCAGGCTTCTGCTCAAATGCTAAAACTCTGATTTTCTATGATCTCCCCATTACAGTAATGGTAAAGGAGAACAAACAAATTACACCAGGGCTTTTCACACTGTGCTTAACCCTGGGCTAACAATGTTCTAAACCCAGGATAAAGAAATGTTTTACTCTCGTAAGTTAAACTATGTCAATAACAATGTACACTGAATTTTATTCTAAATGGTTATATAACTCAAACCATTAAAAAATAAATAGCTTGCTCCAAACAATATTTTCTATCCATGAACTACAAATATATGTTTAATTAAATATCATTTTCACATCCTGCACCACATTGTTTGAATAGCAAATGCATTTGCACAAATTTATGCATCCATGGGTAAGTTGTGTTAAGGCCCTTTTTTGATGCATTGCTGTTTCAAGGCAACTGAAAAAGACAGTGCCATTGACCAACTACAAGCTGGTCTAAAGTAAATGGTGTCTTTTCTTTGGTTATTTAAGGAGTTCATTAGTAATAGGCTGGTCCAAAAGGCACCTACACATTGCTTATTACACACTCAGGGATGTGCAGCAGCACACAAATATATTTAAATATGAAAAAATTTAAAGGATTAAAATGTAAACAAATATTGTTATTGTCTACATATAAAAACAGCTACGCACTGCCTCGTCTTCACCTCAGACGGCTTTGGTGGAATCCGGCTCATTCCATAGATGTTATGCTTATACATTTACACATGAACTAATCTGTTTCCTTACTTTTGAAGAGTTTTTCCGCTTACAAAGTCTATCTGTAATTAGCAAATATGTTATGGCAAGATATCAAGATGTCAACTCACTCTTAAAGGGAATGGGAGATGAGACTCTTTGACTGATTTAATTAGTTATCTTAATTCTCTTAATCACATTAAGAGAATAACAACAACCCTTTTAGATCATGTGCTGGGTACACCGACTATTTTACCTGTCCTTAAAATAGCAAAAGTGGATTCGGGCATTCCCTAGGTGTACCTGCTCAACACGCTTTAGACCATGTGCTTAGATTATTAAAATAAAGCCATTATTGTGAATGATGGCATTAATGACGTTGTTGATCATTTCAAGATGGCAGATGCATCATCGGGTGTTCTATATACACAGTTGAAGTCAGAATTATTAGCCCCCTTTTAATTTTTTTTTCTTTTTTCAATACTTCCCAAATGATGTTTAACAGAGAAAGGAAATTTTTACAGTATGTCTGATAATATATTTTTTTTTCAGGAGAAAGTCTTATTTGTTTTATTTCGGCTAGAATAAAAGCAGTTATAATTTTCTAAAAACCATTTTAGGGTCAAAATTATTATCCCCCTAAAGCTATATTTTTTCTCGATAGTCTACAGAACAAACCATCGTTATAAAATAACTTGCCTAATTACCCTAACCTGCCTAGTTAACCTTATTAACCTAGTTAAGCCTTTAAATGTCACTTTAAGCTGTATAGAAGTGTCTTGAAAAATATCTAGTCAAATATTATTTACTGTCATCATGGCAAAGATAAAATAAATCAGTTATTAGAAATGAGGTATTAAAACCATTATGTTTAGAAATGTGTTGAAAAAAAATCTTTCAGTAAACAGAAATTGGGGAGAAAAATAAACAGAGGGGCTAATAATTCAGGGGGGCTAATAATTCTGACGTCAACTGTACTCATTTTGTTGCGTCTTGCACATAACATAGTTATAAAAATTGCTGTGTTTAAGCTAAAAGTGTGAAACTGGAAACACTTTTTTATGTGAGCTGTTCTTAACGCCACACTGCGGTGCTAAATATCTGTACTGAGAAATAATGCGGTGGGGAAAAATGATTACTACATGCTTAGCAACTAACAAGAATGAACAATATGAGAAGTCAGCTTATGAATTATAAGGATTAATTGTAAGCGCTGTGAAATGTGAAGCAACACAATATTCAGTTGTATGACAACACAATATTCAGTTTGTCCAGGGTTTAGAATGACCCAGGGTTAACCGTTTTGAGTGTGAAAAACCCTACTGAGACAGAGCCCACCATTCTGTAGAGAACAGATCTATTACTATATGATTCAAAACCATTAAAAATGATACAGAAACCTCCAAACGCTCCCAGATATTTGTGTTTTAGGTTCCTCTATCCCACCTTCAGTGGCTGTTCCAGGTCAGTATTATGTGACCTCAAGGGATGCAGGAGAGACGCGGTCACACTCGGCTCGGGAGCGCAGGCTGTGCCACTGTTCCACTGGGGTTCGCTTGGAGCTCAGCAGTCGACGCCAGTGTGTGGTTTCCTGAGGCCCGCTGGAGAACTGGCCAATCACAATACGGCCAACAAAATCGTTGCTACTCTTCACGTTGTGCCCGTAAACTAAGAAGGAAAAGACATCAAATTTGTTACATAAAATACATAAAAAGGTAATTCGACTCCATTTTAAATGGTGATTATGGATGCTAATCCTTTGTGAATTAAGTTTCTTCTCATTATAATACTCTTATAATAATATGACAAAACATACTGTAGTTACTGTTTATGACATTTATTTGTGATTTAGGTTTTAGTAAATCTAAACTAAAAAAAAATGTACATCAACTGAAATAAAACAAAGTAAAAAAGAATAACCTTAATGTCACAATCACAAGCGATCCAGCCTGTGCAGACCACTGGTAAACATGCTGGAGATGCTGGAGAACTACAAATCTGCCAGTAAAAGAACTACATATTCAGTCATGCACCACTCACACACCTGGCCTAGATCCCCATGATTGCAAACAGACACAGCTGAAGTGGTTCAGGACTAATTACATAGACTATTCACCTCTCAAACACACACAGGTTGCTGAGTCTTGTTAACTGTTTAGTGACATTACAACACGTTTCCTTTGTCTTGCTTTGCCTTGTTTTGATCCTTGCCTTGTTTATCTGTTTATTCCTGTCTGCTGCCTGCCTTCTGATCATCTGTCTGTGACTACGACTTTTGATTGCCTGTATACATCTGTTTACCCCTGTGTTGATCATCTCTTACCTGACCTCTTTAATAAACCTGCATTTGGATCCGCACCCCTGTTGTCAGCGTCTACTTCACTGTTAAACTTATTTTATTTTAGCTATTTGCCAAGGCCTTTTATTTTTTAGAATATTTTTTTCGAGGTTATATATTTTCACCTTTAATGGATAGGACAGTAGAGAGTGTTGGCAGGAAAGCGTGGGGAGCAGAGAGAGGAGAGGGATAGGCATAGAACCTTGAGGCGGGAATTGAACTTGGTTTGCCGTGAGCACCGGAGTGCATGTGTCGACACACTATCCACTATGTCATTGACGTTTTTTGGGGTCTTGTCTTGATGAAACACTAATTTCAGGGGCATTTCCTCTTTGGCACAGGACAACATAATCTCTTCAAGTATATTTATGTAATCAAACTGATCCATAATGCTGGGTAAATTATAAACAGCCCCAACTCCACAGTATAAGAAACATTCCAATACAACGATTTCTGAAGCACTTAGTTTTAGTCTATACAAGGAACTGAGGCTTGAGATTGGTGACCTGGCTGTCCTCTAACACTGTAGATGAACTATAGATCAGAAAAGTACATTTTTACTCTTATTTTACATTGCTATGTGTCATGGCAAATTTTAACTGATTATGCACATGCTGTTTTTCAGCACGGACGTCATGGTGGCGCAGTGGGTAGCATGATCGCCTCACAGCATAAAGGTTGCTGGTTCGAGCCTCGGCTCAGTCAGTTGCCATTTCTGTGTGGAGTTTGCATGTTCTCCCAATGTTCGCGTGGGTTTCCTCCGGGTGCTCCAGTTTCCTCCACAGTCCAAAGACATGTGGTATAGGTGAATTGAATAAGCTAAATTGGCCGTAGTGTATGTGTGTGAATGCAAGAGTGTATGGGTGTTTCCCAGTGTTGGGTTGCAGCTGGAAGGGCATATGCTGAATAAGTTGGAGGTTCATTCCATTGTGGCGACCCCTGATTAATAAAGGGACTAAGCTGAAAAGAATATAAATGAATGAATGATTTCCAGCAGTGATGTTTTATAGGTTCTTGCTGACAGCTGAGCTTCCATCAAGTGTCACTACAGGTCATTTTAGATAATCTATCTGGAGGTGATTATTGACTGAAACATTGCCATTCTGACTATTTTTAATCCATTAATACATTTACCTGTAGTTGCTAATTTTATTCTCCATGTTTCAGCATTTGCTTGCTATTTTAAAGTATTGGAGATAATTTCAGATGAATATCCTATAATTTGCTCCACTTCTTTAAACGTTTTCCTCATCAAATCAATTTTTTGCATAAATGTCATTGTTCTTCTGAACAATGTTTGGAATAATCCAATTTATGTCATAAAAATACATTTTATAAGTGTGTGACAAATTTCTGACTTTCCTGCCTAATAAAGGACCATTAGTAACATCTGTTTTCTTCACAGAATGAATGATTTTTTTCATTAAACTCCACACTGCTATTATGCAGAACACCCCCCTTTCCTATTACTCATACACAGCAGACAGGACATTACAGTTGGGCCTGTTGTCTTTCTATTACACTACTGCATTCACATATAATTTGATTGCAATGCACAAATATGACTACTGATGATAACAGTGGTTCAAGCGGTTCCATATGTTGTACGGCAATTTTTAACAAAACTGTACATACGTATACAGAGCTATGAAAAACACTGTAATTCTGAGTTTCTGCATATTTAGGATTCATACAGCAGTTTGCTAAATCCAGAGAATCTGAGAATTTTAAAGTGGTCTCCGGTCTCCTAATGTTTCCCACAGGTATAATTATAAATTAAAAGTATACTATGATAGTACACAAAAAATTAATGAATAATATAAATAAATGAAAATTAATTTTACATGTGTGAACATGCTCTTTCAATTCTTCACCTCAATACTCATCTTTTCAATCTGTTTTTCTCCACCTCTAACCAATTTTGTTAATGGAGTCGGGTCAGAGTACGAGGCACTGTTAATTTCATCAGGTTGCTCATAAACAAGATTGAAGATTTCTCTTCCCACTGATTTTCCTCTCTTTCCTGTAACTGGCAGGGGAGTGCTGGCAAAATAGCAGCAAGCACAAATAATATTGTGACAAAGCCCAGAGGTGGCAGTCAGTGATACAGCCGCTCTCTAGGCAAACATGCAGACCACATAATTGATGAGCCAATATCCTTACTTAATTCCATACCTTAATTCACCGCTAAAACTTTTATTACAGCCCATAGGAGCAAATGCAGAGTCCATTTTATATGACGGTGTGAGTTAAACTGCATGAACAGGATTGGAGACACTCATATTTATTTGAGAGCTTAATTTTTAATAACCTTCCCCTTTGTTATTTTGTGGGACGACAAAGTGAATATACTGCAAAAACTCCTTTTTTACTGATGTAATTGAAAATTTTCTTTACAAATATATATTTTAAAATCAAGATAAATTTACATTAGAAACAAGATGAAGATGAAAAACAAAATGGCTAATCTTGACAAGATATTATTCGATACAATTCGGTCAGTGCTTAAAAAGTATGAACCTCAATAACCAGCTCTAAAAATCATCTTGAAGGGGCAGGATGTAGCATTTGATTGGTCAGAAGATTGATAGGAAATTCAGCTGGAATGATTAACAGCTGATAGAAGGAGAAAAATACTACCTCCTTTAATGTTCCTGTTGGTATGACCCTAATTTATAACAATAAAACAATCCCAGCAAAGTCATTGCATCTATGATGGTGCTTATGTGCAACATTGGAATATTGGAGAACAAAACCTCTTCCTGATAAACTGGCGGCGAATATAAATACTTGGGACTTGTAGAGCTGCCCATTGATGGATTGCTCTTAAGTGTTTGGACTTTCAGCAGTGAAATTTAAACCACACTGAACTGAACTAAACTGAACTTCAACTCTGAAAACTGGACTGACACAGTTTCAATTTAGAACTTTTTTGTTAAGCTGCTTTGACACAATCTACATTGTAAAAGCGCTATAGAAATGAAGATGAATTGAATATATATATATATATATATATATATATATATATATATATATATATATATATATATATATATATATATATATATATATATATATAAATTTGGAGGTAGTTCTGGAGGTAATAATAATAAAGCTGAAACGATTAAGGCATTTTAGAATGATCAAAACAACATTTCAGATGTTTTACAATGTGCTTGCTCCGTTGATTTGTCCATTAATGCTGTCCATTGCACCTATTTTTATCATCACATGATCTCTTAATTAAATCGCATTTTTTATGCTCATAATGGAATTTATATACACTCACCGGACACTTTATTCGGTACACCTGTCCAACTGCGCGCTTACGCAAATTTCCAACCAGCCAATTACATGGTTTTTGGTGCCAGACGAGCTGGTCTGAGTATTTCAGAAACTGCTGATCTACTAGGATTTTCACGCACAACCATCTCTAGGGTTTACAGAGAATGGTCTGAAAAAGAGAAAATATCCTGATGCCAGAGATCAGAGGAGAATGGTCAGACTGGTTAAAGCTGCAAGAAAGGTAACAGTAACTCAAATAACCACTCATTACAACCGACGTATGCAGAAGAGCATTTCTGAACACACAACACGCCCAACCTTGAGGTGGATGGCCTACAACAGCAGAAGACCACACCGGGTGACACTCCTGTCAGCTAAGAACAGAAAACTGAGGCTACAATTCGCACCGGTTCACCAAAATTGTACAATAAAAGATTGGCCTGGTCTGTTGAGCCTGGTCTGATGAGTCTCGATTTCTGCTGCAACATTCGGATGGTAGGGTCAGAATTTGTCCCCATCTTCTGATGGCTACTTATAGCAGGATAAGGCACCATGTCATAAAGCATGAATCATCTCAGACTGGTTTCTTGAACATGACAATGAGTTCACTGTATTCAAATGGCCTCCACAGTCACCATATGTCAATACAATACAGCACCTTTAGGATGTGCTGGAATGGGAAATTCGCATTATGCATCACGTCAATATAGACCAAAATCTTTAAGGAATATTTCCAGTACCTTGTTGAATCTATGCCACGAAGGATTTGGGCAGTTCTGAGGGCAAAGGGGGTCCAACCGAATACTATTAAGGTGTACCTGATAAAGTGGCCAGTGAGTGTGGTTTATGCACATTTTGTATTGAATAAAATGCTACTCAGCTATGGACATATGTTTGTTATGCATATTGTGATAATTCATGCACATTTTGGCTTTCTATCAAGCATCTTTCATGCTTTAATCCAAATTGCGATAATACGACTGAAGAACTGAAATCTCCAGTTCATCACTGTAGTTGTATGCAACTCGAAAATCATGCAAAATTTAACTAAAACAATCACATTTGGAGCAACACAAATGATGGCTCAGTAAATGGCAGAATTTCCATTTTGGATTATTTTGTCGCTATTTCCAACCAGTGCTTTCAACAGGAAATTACTGTAAAGTCCCACCATGTCAATATATCCCTTTCTCCCATGTAAGAGTCTGTTTATAGCATATTGATCAGTCTCCATGCTCTGTGTGTCAGTCAGGAGAGAAACATGGATGTGTCTGGATGAATGACATCATCGTCTTCAAGCAGAGGCTCAGGCGTGGTGTGTGCTTGCTGCAAGAACCCATGTGCTGGACAGATGACATCATCAGCCTGTGTCACAGTCAGCAGTCTCGAGGGAGATCTGCTTATCTGAGTCTGGCCTCATTCATATTTGATAAAAACACAACTGAGACAAACAAACACTAGCGCTGAGGAGTCATGGCCTTAAAAGAATCACTTACTATAAATGCACAGTGTAATATAATAATAATAATAATAATAATAATAATAATAATAATAATAATAATAATAATAATAATAATAATAATAAGCGTAGGTTCTGGATGTTTTAATGATAACAATGCTTATAATAATAATAATAATAATAATAATAATAATAATAATAATAATAATAATAATAATAATGCAGTGGCGCAGTTGGTAGTGCTGTCACCTCACAACAAGAAGGTCGCTGGTTCGATCCTTGGCTGGGTAAGTTGGCGTTGCTGCGTGGAGTTTGCATGTTCTCCCTGCGTTCGCGTGGGTTTCCTCCGGGTGCTCCGGTTTCCCCCACAGTCCAAAGACATGCGACACAGGTGAATTGGGTAGGCTAAATTGTTCGTAGTGTATGAGTGTGAGTGAGTGTGTATGGGTGTTTCCCAGAGATGGGTTGCGGCTGGAAGGGCATCCACTGCGTAAAACATATGCTGGATAAGTTGGCAGTTCATTCCGGTGTGGCGACCCCGGATTAATAATGGGACTAAGCCAAAAAGAAAATGAATGAATGAATAATAATAATGCTAATAATATTTTTAATTGGAATATTAACTATTTAATTGGAATATTAACTAATGTATGTTCTAAATAATGTCAGATTATTATTTTAAAACAATGGAAGTTTGAAGTTAATTATAACAATAATAAGGTTAAAATATAAATAATACACATAATAATAATAATTATTAATAATATTATGATAATTATGATTATTTTTATTTTTATTATTATTATTATTAACAGCTTTACATGATCTACATAAACTAAATATGAACAATCTTGTACCGCATTTATTAATCACAGTTCTATATAATATGAATACAATATACCAAACTGTTTTTTTAGATTATTATAAAGATATATATACAAACATCCTTTTTTAAAAATACATCTAATACTAGTTTAGTTAAGTAACATTAACTATAATGGACCATTATTTTAAAGTGTAATAAATAAATATATAAATAATATTACAACACTAAAAATAAATCAGTAAATATATAGGCAAGTAAATACATGAATAAAGCAAGCATGCAAGCAAACAAACAAATAAAAAAAGTATAATTTATATGTTAATAAATCTAATATCTAATAATTTTATCATAAAACACTAGAGCAGGGGTGCCCAAACTCGGTCCTGGAGGGCCGGTGTCCTGCAAAGTTTAGTTTCAACCCCAAACAGACACACCTGGGTTAGCTAATCAAGCTCTAACTAGGCTTTCTAGAAACATCCTTGCAGGTGTTTTGAGGCATGTTGGAACTAAAATCCGCAGGACATCGACCCTCCAGGACCGAGTTTGGGCACCCCTGCACTAGAGATTTGTATTAGATTTGTTTGTGCTACCAGTTTATATTAATGTTGATTGTCAAGAGAATATGCCAAAACTGTCTAAGCAAGCAAATCAGTAGTGAGAGAGAGTCTCGAATTGCAGGCAGTGTTTGATTTTAATAGCCTGAAACATCAGAAACACATCCTGACCAGCCTAGATGGCACACGCCCTTTACTGTGAGATCTGTCTGTCTGTAAATACCACTGTTGACTCAGCACTGATTAAACCGGAGGACGCCAGAGCAAACTACACATCCAGCTGCTCTCAAATGGCAGGTTATGAGAAATCACAGTGCATGCTGCAGATGGTGACCAGTGCAAATATGAAATGTCAGCGTGTAGCAGTGCATGAAATCCCAGCGTGGGCAACTGTGCAGGTCAGATTCTGACTGGCAGCATCGGTAATTGAAGAAATTTGGTTGGAATTTAAATAACCTTAATGTGGTGCCCCTATTTCAGCCTTTGGTCACTGGCTGTAGATTACACTAAATGAAATGCAACTTATCAACTGGTTAAAAAAACCTGGCATGTGCCATTCTGGCTTTTCATTGAGTTGCATGAGGTACTAATCAAGATAGCTTCAACTCTTTTGAATAAGGTTTAGTGTGAGTAATAATAAACACTACTTTTTAGAAAGAGTTGTTTTTAAAAATTGAACAGAAAAGAGAGGGTTGGTAATCGTTTTGATTTGTCATATTCTGAGTATTGATGAAAAGAAAGATTTTTAAAAAAATATAGAAATCATTTGTACCAATATAAATGCCTTTTTGATCAGTTCGCTCAGGGGCGGATTTAGTGATGTTGGGGCCCTAAGCAATTTCAGCTAAAGGGCCCAAAAGTTCTAAAATGCACCTTTTGTACTTTAATTTTTTTATTATTATTTTGCTGTTTTTTTTATTATCATTTTATCTTAGTGCAAAATAATAATAACATGTAAAGCACCTTATAAAACTTTTGAAACTATTTGTTTTCTTAAGTTGAATTCACAACTAAACATAATAAATGAACTATTTAATTTTTTAAACTAAACCTTTACTGAGTTGACTACTGGACTGGTCCATGATTGAAGGTGGGGGACACATTTGCGCAGATGTAATAATTACGTAAAAATAAACATTTTTAGACCCTTACCGTACAAAATATGATAGAAAATACTGTTATATATAATTTAAAGTATCATTTATACTTCAAGGTAATTATTTGGGGGCCCTCAGATTTCCTGGGGCCCTAAGCGGCCGCTTACCTTGCTTATTGGTTAAATCTGCCCTTGAGTTCACTGTATCTATATTTATTATTAGTATAGATCAATTCAGACAAATCTTAATGGTATACATAAATACATTCAATGGAGAAAATCTAAACAACATTGCAGCCATTTGAGTCTTGATTATTAGGACATATATTTAGCATCACTCAGTAACTGCTTGTGTTTTTATTAACAGTATCAACTTTTTTCATAGCTTCTCATTTCATTGTGATTGTTTCATTCTATTTTAGTAATGTTCTGTGTTTGCAAACATATCAACATTTTACGACATATTTTTTTATTGTATATACTGTTGAAGAATTATTAGCCCCCCTTTGATTTTTTTAAAAAAATATTTCCCAAATGATGTTTAACAGAGCAAGGAAATGTTCACAGTATGTCTGATAATATTTTTTCTTCTGGAGAAAGTCTTATTTTTTTTATTTCACCTAGAATAGAAGCAGTTTAAAATTTTTTAAAAAACATTTTAAGGTCAAAATTATTAGCCCCTTTAAGCTTTATTTTTTACTCTATAGTCTACAGAACAAACCATCCTTATGCAATAACTTGCCTAATTACCCTAACCTGCCTAGCTAACCTAATTAACCTAGTTAAGCCTTTAAATGTGACTTTAAGCTGTATAGAAGTGCCTTGAAAAATATCTAGTCAAATATTATTTACTGTCATCATGGCAAAATAAAATAAATCTGTTATTAGAAATGAGTAATTATCACTATTAAAAAATCATCTCTTCATTAAACAGATACTGGGAAAAGAAATAAACGGGGGCTAATAATTCAGGGGGGCTAATAATTCTGACTTCAACAGACTTCATATTAATGTATTAATTCATTCAGTTAATTAGGTTTAAGATATTGATATAACATTATATTTATTCATAAATATAATAGAAAGTTTATATGTGTAAAAATCATCCATTTAATACATTTGATAAATTTTTCAAATTTTTTCTACCATTTGAACCCGTAATATCAGTGAGTGCATATGTGTGCATATTCCTGTGTTAATGTTCAAACAGTACCTGTCAACACAAGACTGACTTCACACAGGTCCTCTTGTGGTACACGGAAGCTAAAGGACTCATTGTAGCAGGGGTCAATAGTGCCCCTCATACAGGACGTCTTCTTAGACTTCATCAGCTTCAGACCCGTCACCAACTGCACCTTCACAAATGGATCTGCAGACAGAGAAGGAATGACTGGCTTAAAGCTTAAAACAGGATAATCAGTGGGAACAGTGACCAATACTATTCAGACCAATAGTGAATTAGCTAACACAAATAAAATGCTAAACAGCTTGTTAGCCTTTGGTTAAAGCTGCATATGTGTCAGTGTGTCACCGCACTGGTGTGAAAACTGTTCAGAATCACAGACACTATGTCTTGGAAGTTTGGTGCTAATAAGACTTTTCACTGGAAAATGTCTTCTGGAAAGTAACATGTCTGCCTATTTTTTTCTTCTGACCAACTGTTAAAAAAATGCTACAGTGCTGCTAAAGGGGAAAAAAACCTAACTATCGCTTAGCTCTTCACATCAAGCCATGCAAATTATTTTCATTATAGTTATACTTTGTTTTCAAATGGTTTAATGTTAGCAACATTAGCATTGCGTTACATACTTAATGTGTATTAAGTGTTACTGTAGATATAGATTTCTCTATAGTCTAATCTGTAATTGTCACACCATTCAAATTTCATATAAAAACTGACAAGTTTAATTATTCCTGCTGTGAGAAAAGACAATAAATGATCTCACACGCCATCCCAGCTTGCACCTTGATGTAAAAAATGACATAAAAAAACCCTTTAAAAATGCTAATAAATTTTATGTCACATGACTACATTGATGTCAGAAAGAAATCAAATTGACATCTCACACTGGCGTCAAAACACACAACTAAAATCAAATACAGGTTTGTCCTGTAATCATTTTTGACATGTCTTTTGAGGCCAATGTTAGATGTCAATTTGATGATGTTTAGACATCAAGGTAGTCTACATGCATACTAGGGATACAAGATCCAGTGTAAATTTGTCATTTGTTTCCAGATGAACAAAACTTCAATGTGTGGATGTCAAATGGATGTTTTGACATTGAGGAGCCTGCTGGGTTATAACATAAACCTACTAGCTGTAATTTCTTCTGTATACATACAGTTCGTGACATAATGACGCAAAAAGCAGCAAGCTCAATCAAATTTGAAAACATTTCACACACTGTTGTCAATCAGTCTAAGGTAAGGAGACAGTAATGATATAGTTTTAAACACTGACTTTTCTAGTTGGACTTTAAATAGCTTTTACTAAAAAAATAAATAAAAGAAAAGCCACAGACCGCAACTTTAACTTCATCATGTGGGCTGTGTAGTCAAACTAGTGGCAGAATAAAATTCAGAAATTAAGCTTTTAATTTATTTCATTATAAATAATAATTACTTTGGATTAAATTAAATTACTAAAGCTCTTACTTCCTATAGAGTTAAACACACTGAAAGGCAAGGCAAGGCGAGTTTGTTTATTCCTTTTTATGTAAAGCACTTTGAATTACACTTTATTAATTATTATATAGCACATTGTGTATGAAATGTGCTATATAATAATTAATAAAGTGTAATTCAAAGTGCTTTATATAAAAAGGAATAAAAGAAACAAGTAAAAGAAAATAAAAACAACAAAGAATAAAAATGATAAAAAAACAGATGAAAGACATTTACCTGAACCTTGGCACATGTCTGTCTGCAGCAGCTGCTTTGCTCGGATGATGTCCACATTTAATCTGCCAGCACTGGGCAGATAGTTTAAGGACAGCAGCAGCTCACCAAGCTCAACCTCATTCTGACAAACATCACATTGAGAAACCAGTGTCATAACAAAGATGTCATTAATTAATATGTCTTTAAATGTCAAAGATATCAAAGGTTTAACATCAAAATAATTACACAATGAAAGCTTTTTCAATATGAAAATATAGCTGGTGTGCTTCCTGAAACCTTTCTGAAAGTTTAGGAATAAACTGAAACAAAAAAAGTGTGTGGCGTGTAAGATTTTTTATTCTATACGAATTTAGCAAAAGTGTATTTAATTTATCAGAAGTGATGGAAAATATATTGATGAGGTTAGGAGTTAGAGTTATGTTTATAGAGTTTTGGGTTTGAAATACAACTTCTGAAATAAAAATCATGATCCTCTTAAAAATAAGTAAGAAAATCCTCTTATGAAACAGAGAAACTGTTTCTTGATCATCAAATAAAAATATTATCCGTAAATTCTGAAGAATCGTCTAACACAGAACAGTGGAGTAATTACAGAGAAACAAATTACATTCTAAAATATACTAAAATACAAATCAATTATTTTAAAATATCTTTATCTCTTGTAGGAGATTTAAATCTATATTTCTGGTAGGAGATAAAGAGTTCCTAAGTGTAGGTTGAACCGATATAAGAAATCCTACGTACCTGTTTCAGTGTTTTTTTTTTTTTTAACAAGAGGTAATCTTAATTAGCATTATAATTATTGTAGCTACTGTATTTTGTATTGTTTTTATTGTTTTTTTTTAAATGTCCGCAGCAATAAGGTGATGCCCAACAAATTTCCTGTCAAAGTCAATAATGTTTATTTCTACTACTACTACTAAAACGAAATAATACATGCGTTTACTGTATTGTTGATCAAATGCATGCAGCCTTGGTGAGCATAAAGGGTCGGTCACAATTTTTTTATACCATTGACTTCTATTCATATAAATGCAAGAAACCGAAAACATTTCATTTTAATCATTTGATTCTAATCAGACAGGGTCTGGGGCATATCAGTGGCCAGAGATTGATTGAACATGAACAAAATTACACTACATTAATGTTGCTATTATTATTATGTTAATGTAACTCACCTCTGACTTTTTTAAAACATTGGATTTTTGTATTTTATTTTAATAATAATAACAATAATTAATAAATATTATTATATTATCATGAAACCAGCCTTAACTATTGACTTTTAAAATGTTTAATTTATAGGTCATTTGAAAGCTGACTATATAAACTCTCCATTGATGTGTGGTTTGTCAGCATATAGGGTAATACTTGGTTCAGCTATTTGAAAACATGGAATCTGAGGGTTCAAAAATAAATAAATAATTTATATATAAATATTGAAAGAATTTTGATATAGAGTTTTTGATATATTTACAGTAGGACAATTACAAAATGTCTTCACGGATCATGTATTTATTCTGATGATTTTTGCCATAAAACTCAAATCATTTGACCCATACAATATATTTTTGGCTATTGCCAAAATAATTCTGTGCAATTAAAGGGTAAAAGGGTCACATATTACAGAGTTCAAGTATGCTGAACTTTGACCTCCAAGATGTGTGACCAATAGAAAAATAAAATATCAGGTGGTGACCTTTTAACTGAATTCTGTTTTTTAAAAAGACACAGTAGAACTTGGTGTTTAATTTGTACTTTTATTACTATTGTTTTATTATTGTTGCAGGGCCTAAAGTCTAATGTGACAATGGCTTATTAAAAAACTGAAACATTCTTTTGACCCCACACATCTGAACAGCAATGCACATTTTCAAGTGACTTCAAGACAAATAATGGCAGGTTAATATGTTGTCACCTTGGAATTATAAGGTTCTATTTGCATTCTGAATGATTTTGAGATCTTGAGCTTCAAAGTTTTTACATTCCATATATCAAACAATATGTGTAACAGTTCTCTTTCATACATTAACATGACAGAGACCCCAAATGTACTCTAAATGTAAATGATCAAAGCTCTCATAAATTTGCAATTTGGGGTAAAACAAACAGGGCAAATGCAGATAGAACCTTCTAATTCGTCATTTTCCACTTGGAATTCTAAGGTTCTATCTGGCAGATCATTCACTGAAGCTTTACTTTTCAAGAAGTACAATAAAACAAAACTATAAAATGGTGTTGCAACAATATTTTGATGCTTGAGAAAGTAACATTTTTGCTTTCTATAACAATTATTATTAAATGTTTTAGGATTATTATTTTTTCTTGTTCAAATTAAGCATACAAGGCTGTGCTGAATATTTTGTCCAGTGCAGATATTAATTTTATGTAATTAATATGGGAATATTTATTTAATTAAATGCTTTAAATGAACTATTGAATTATATGTCCCATAATTAAATTAAGCATTTGCCCTTCAAAGCTTAATATTGAATATATATATATATATATACATATATATATGACTATATATATATATACAAATAATATATTTTATATTTAAATGTATAGCATTTTTTAATAACTCTTTTTTTCAACAATGTAAAATTTAACATTTCATCTCAGTGCTCAATGCTTCTAAATCATCACATTTACACACATCTTTTTAGTGTCAGGTTTCTTCTCAGTTTTGTGTGGTGCGGCATTATTTAGTCAACTCTGATTTTGTGTTTCTTTCTGGTCTTTCCCACTGTCAACGGAGCAGTCCGGTGAAATGACAAAGAAAGCTGATCATGATTGGTCCTCGGGCATGCATTTGAAATGCTGATTGGCTCATAGAAAGAACCTTATAGAGCCAAGCTAGAGTTTGGCATTGTAGATAAAACCTTTTTTGTTTTTTTAAATAAAAAGTCTTAAATGTAAACAACTTAAACAAAAACATCACATTAGTAAAAAAGATGTCATTTAAGTGAAGTTTCACAAACTAATTTCGAGAGGAGCACGTGATATGATTGACTGCAGTTGGCCACCCTTCTACATTAATTAGTTAGCCAATCAGATTAATCCCAAGTCACTATAAGTAACCTAGCTAGAACTACTCTCTTATCTTCGTTTTCCGAAGAAACCCCCCATCCACCCCTTCTCCTCCTTTCCTCCTTTACCATGGGGAGCTCTCGAGAACCACCTGATCTCGTACTCCCCTTAAAAAAATTTAGATAGAAGGTGACAATGTGTTTTTGCATATAAAACAGGTTAAAAACTGTTGTGTGTATAATTTTATGCAGGATAAATTAATTTAATGGAGTTCTTTGACAACTTCTCAGCATTTATGCAAGTGAAAAACAAGTGGATAATGCTATTACCTGAGAGCTGGGCACCAGGGCCTTCCACCAATGTCCTCCCTTCACCAGATCAACCTCACTAAGAGGAAGAGCCACTTTTCCGATAACACAGTGGCGTGAAAACTTGTCGAAGTCGACCACAGAGAGCAGTAGTGTGCGTCTTTGGGCCTCCAGGAAGGGGAGATCAAAAGTGAAACGCTCTTCAAACACAGGGTTCTGGGTTTTACGCTTTACTCCCGTCTGCCTTGAGTTCTTGTTGTCAGGCAGCAGGCTCATCTTCACGTAGGGGTTCGAGTGGGCCATGTCTTGGCGGGCGCCATCGCACGTTACAGGAGGAGGAAGGTCCCGGGCCTCAATGACTCGCACAATGAGGTGGGCATTGATGAGGTCGTATTGTGTGCTGAAGTGCAGCATGCCCAACTGGTACCGCATCAGGATCTCATCATCTGTTAGAGAGTCCACATCATCACTGCACGAGTCTAAAGAGTACAGATGAGGTTCCAGCTTGCGAAAGTAGTCGTCAGGTGGTGTCGGAGGCTTACGCAAAGGCTGCACCACTTCCTTTCTCGGTCCCATGGCCCAAAATTCAATAGGCTTTACATCCACCATAGGGGAGCTTGGGCGTCGAGCATTCAGACCTGAGGCAGTGAGAGGCATTAAGGTGAAATGTAAACATGTATAAATTTGCTAGTCAAAGTGAGAGTTAAATCTGGACTTACTTGCGAGCTGACCTGCCAAGCTGAAGGTGGATCGGGCAGTTTCTGAAGTGGGCGGTCTGCAGTTTGTAGTGGGATCAGATTGGGGAGAGGAAGCGCCGTCCTGATCCATGAGGTGAGAATTTGTGCCTTTCTCATCATTGCAGTCATTGACACTGGAAGAGATGAGTTTGTTAGTTATGCTACTTACACGTTGCCTATTGAAAAGACCATTTGATCTTTACAGCACCAGTTTTATTCAATGCCATTTGGTTTTCTTGGCTCTTTTTAGTCTGGACCAAAAATAACAAACTTTAGTTTAGCCCAGGTTTTCTGTATAAGACCAAGCCGGACAATACAAAATACAAAAACAATTCTAATTTTTAATTGAAAACTTGTGAATAGCTTATAAAATGTGAGACTGGACCTGTGGACCACAAAACCAGTAAAAAGTTGAGCAGCTGTATGTGTAGGAATAGCCAAAAATACATTCTGTGTGTCAAAACTATATATATATATATATATATATATATATATATATATATATATATATATATATATATAAAATAAAAAATAAAATCATTAGATTAGGAAGTAGTTTTTGAGTAGTTCTATGGATCGGTAAGAATTCAATATGTACAGCTTTAAATGTGATTTTCTCAATACTTTGATCTTTTTGAACCCTCGGATTCCAGATTGTCAAATGACTGTATATTGATAAAAAAAAAAAAAAAAAAAAATTCTCTACTAATGTTTTGCTTCTTAGACTTTTACACACCTGAAACTTGTCTATAGCGCTTGTTCACTGCTGCTCTTATAGTTGTGTAAATTGCTTCCTTGTCCTCCTTTGTAAGTCGCTTTGGATAAAAGCGTCTGCTAAATGACTAAATGTAAATGTAAATGATAAAAAATGATCCTATCCAAATAAACCACACAGCAATGAAAAGCATATCAAAGTCCCCAAGAAATCAAAACTAACCACATGATTTTGTTAGCTCAAATTGCCAGACTTGTGGTGAACAATTCATCTGGGCATGTCATTAAGAAAACAAAAATGGTTTGACCTTCTAATCTTAAATTGAAAACTGTAAAAGCACTTCCTGTTTGTTTTAGGTTAAATTGACAGATTACGTATGTCTTGGGTATTGGGTGTGGCTAACATATTTAACAACGCTTCTGCAACTGTCAGTTGTGACAACAAAAAAATGGTGAGCAGGAGTCCATTAGGTTGTAATAGCTCTTCTTTTCCCCATCTTTCTGAATGAAATGTCTACTTTACTACATCCATTCAGTTCACAGTAGAAAACAAAGCCACGCCCACTGATTTCTCATTTAATATTGAGCTTCTCTAGAAACTGTGTCACAACACGAAAAAATAAGTCACAGCTTCCGGTTCATCTTGACTGTAATTCAACTTTTAAATGTATAAATGTCAACCTTTGAAACCCTCAGAATCACAAGTATGTAAAGGAGTCAAAACGGCACCGGGAATTCCTACATTAACAAAGACCTTCTGTAAGGAGATACATTTTACCATGCCTGTTATGAACTGTAATTAGCAAAATGGAGATTATGGTTAAAAAAACAGGTAAGTCTGAGCATTCAGTGCTTTTAAGGTCGCATCTTGAAAAATCATACCCTGTTTTTAGACACAATCAGCTTGAACAGGTAAAAACATCAAACAATACTGCACTCCAATTTTCTGACAGCGTGACTGATTCAACTTTTTTACTAATGTGCAATTATATTTATGTCCAGTATTGTGTCATTTCTCATCTGCTTGTTTTTTCCAGCAGCCACAGAGGTGGATGTTCTGTACAGGATCTCTATGTGCAGGCCTGACTCCGACTCGTCCCATGGGGATCATCAAGGACCCTTTGTGTCCATGACTACAGCTCAGAGGGAGATAGTTGTCATAGCAACGGATGATTCTAAAACAAATGGCCTTAGGAGCAATTCGAGCCAACAAGAGCGGCTGGACTTATAGGGCATAAAGGTATATATTAGGATGTACATGTTCTGCTCTGTTAAAGACATCTGCAACCCCAATTATAAAAATGTTGGAACATTTTTAAAGGGATTATGGGACAAATGAACAGTGAGAAAATTAAGTCAGTTTTGATGAAATATCCCTTTAAATTGAATAAATCCAGAATATATGATTTGTTTATTTTCTTTAGCTTTATCTAATAGCGAAAGTAAAAACTGAAAAACGTTTACTGAAAAACGTTTACTGAAAAACGCGTACACGCACGCACGCACACACATATATATATATATATATTTATATATATATATATATATATATATATATATATGCTGCAGCTCACTCCAAAAACTGGAATCAGAGACTAAATAAAAATGCGACGGTTATTTAACATCTAAATTAAATAATTTACAGTCCACAGAAAACAGGTGAACCGACTCCTACTGCTAATTCATGAGAGTCATTTTATTTATAAGGGGTCGCCACAGTGGAATGAACCACCAACTTATCCAGCATGTGTTTTACGCAGAGGATGCCCCTCCAGCTGCAACCCATCACTGGGAAATACCCATACACCCGCATTCACACACATACACTACGGACAATTTAGTTTACCCAATTCACCTATGCCTTTAGACTAGTGGGGGAAACTGAAGAACCCGGAGAAAACCCACGCAAACACGGGATTCAAACCAGCGACCTTCTTGCTGTGAGCTGGCATCGCTACCCACTACGCCACCGCACCACCCTTGAGAGTTTCATGTTTGTGTATAAAGAAGTTTTTGTCGGTCAGTCTTTGCACACATGTGCCAAAAGTCATGAGAGTGTTGTCAAACAAATCAAAAATCCTATTTCTCAATGCAAAACTGCAAAAAAAAAGGTTTAATAAACTATAATACAATATTGTAAAAAGATTCAGGGAATTTAAAGGACTCATTTTAGAAAAAGTGTAAATGTGTGCCCACGTTTGAGCCTAGATGAGCTTGCCTAAACTAGAGCATCCATGAGTAACATTCATGAGCAACAGATGCAAAAGCAAACATCTGTTGAAGCCTATGTTGTGCAGCAGAGCAACTGGCAAAGGAAACATTGACATGGAGGCACCTACAGTGCTCAGCATATACAAGTACACCCCTCACAAATCCATCTTTTAAATTCATGTTTTTAATAGGAAGCTTTACAATATTATATTTGTGCATATACATTAGATTAGTCAGTACTGAAGCCAAATCTGGAGCTTATCAAACATAATAACTTAAGATAACGGTCCAAAATCTAGTACACCCAAATATATATGTTATAGAAAAATATTAAATATACATTTAATAAAAGGAAAAAAATCAAAAAGCAAAATAATGAAAAATTTAGTGGAAATTTTGTAGGTTGTAATTAATTTTTGCAATATTTTGCTTGAATTTAATTGTATTATCTTTCAGTTTCTAAATATGTTTGGTGACAAAAATATTATTTTAATAAATATATCTGTTTAATAAATCTGTTTTGTTTAAATGCACCAAAATACGTTGCCTATATTATATCTATTTAATAAGGGCAGCGGCAAGCACGATTGCCTCACAGCAAGAAGGTTGCTAGTTCGAGCCTCGGCTGGGTCAGTTGACATTTCTGTGTGGAGTTTGCATGTTCTCTCCGCGTTGGTGTGGGTTTGTGGTACAGGTGAATTGGGTAAGCTAAAATTGACCGTAGTGTATGTGTGTGAATGAGTGTATGGATGTTTTCCAGTGATGGGTTGCAGCTGAAAGGGCATCCGCTGCGTGAAACATATGCTGGATAATTTGTTGGTTCATTCCGCTGTGGTGATTAATAAAGGGACTAAGCCGAAAAGAAATCGAATAACTGAATCTTTTTAATAAATCTGTTTCGTTTAAATGCACCATAGCCTATATTCAAATATTCATTTTCAAATTGAGGTGTACTCAATTATGCAGAGCACTGTAAGCTCCAATCAAGATCATACATTTCATGGGATGTCTGTAGTTAAAATATGCTTATTTACATAATACAGTTCATTTTGTTTGCAAAAATAACTTTTGAAAAACTTTTTCACAGTTGGAATTCCACAATGCATCAAGAATCAAACACCATTCTATGATCACAAACTCCAAATCAAACATCTTACAACTCTTCCAGCCATTTGGTCACTGTTTTCAGTTTTACACAAACCTTCAATAACCACACATCAGCATTAGCTCAGTCAAACCAGCATAAGCCAGCAGTCTCTGGTGACAACATCAACTCCATCCCTTACACAAGTGTGAATGACTTTTCATGAAAGCAAACTGCTGATTGGTAATGACGTGTATATATAATGGAAAAACACACAAGTACTGTATGGCCACCATTGTTTAGTTCTGGTAAAAGTCATTGAATGATGTCATTACAAAAAGCTTGACAGCCTGTGGTGACTGTGTGCATCCAGAGGACAAATTATCCCTGCTAATACATGAATCACTTGTCCATTTAAATCATATTATCCTTGCTGTTCCTGCCTGGGAACACAAATAGCTCCACACCCCAGTCATTATAAGCTTCGGGTTCCTAGAGAGTCAAGAAAGCCATCTGGTGCATCAGTCTCTTTTATATTACTTGAGATTAATGAATGCAGCAATGGTAAATAATAATGCAGCAAATATAAAGTTGTGTTGGAGTTTAAATGACAAAATAACAGTTCTAATTTCTCATACCACATGCAGAATTAAACATGGAATGCAATGTGACAGTAGTTTATCACACTGTTATTGTTCTACAGTTCATGCAAACTATTATATTCATACTGAACATTTTTATTAATCAAACACTTTTACACAAAACTTTACCATCTACTTGATAAGTGATTCAAGTGGATTGAATTACACATGGAATATATTGACATAAAGTGACAATAATACATAAAATTTTTTTTTTCGGCTTAGTCCTTTTATTAATCGGGGGTCGCCACAGCGGAATGAACCGCCAACTTATCCAGCACATGTTTTATGCAGCGGATGCCCTTCCAGCTGCAACCCATCTCTGGGAAACATCCATACACACTAATCCACATCCATACACTATGGACAATTTTAGCCTATCCAGTTCACCTGTACAGCATGTCTTTGGACTGTGGGGGAAACCAGAGCAGCCGGAGGAAACCCACGCGAACACAGGGAGAACATGTAAACTCCACACAGAAACGTCAACAAACCCAGCCGAGGTTTGAACCAGCAACCTACTGCGCCACTGCGTCGCCGACAATAATACAAATTAATATATATATATATATATATATATTTATCTATTGTTTAGAGCAGGGGTGCCCAAACTTTTTCTAATGAAGGGCCAAAAACCAAACTTGATTAAGGGATGTGGGCCAAATATATCCCAAACCGAATATATCATATCACATAATATTAAATTTGCCATTGGGTTATTTCCTAATTCATTCGCTAATATTTAAAATTAACATGAAAACTTAGCTTTAAATCATATTAACAAATGCAGTTTATTTTTTACCACTTTACAACGAACTCATTATTACAGTAAAAACATAAACTATCTGCTGAAAACACTAGTCGACCTGCTGCTGCCTTTGCCTGTCTGATTCATTTACAACATTTAATTGAAACATTTAATTTCAGTTGAAATTTTTGTAGCTCAGCAATAAAACAAAAGGTTAGGTTTAAATCGAAATAACAATCTCTGTCAAAGGCATTCGGCCCCAAACACATCCCCATCATTATCCCTATTATTTCAGATAGGATGGTGGGCCAATTCAAAGGTTATCATGGGCCAACTTGGCCAACTTTGCCCTACTTTGGGCATCTCTGGTTTTGAGAATACTGTTAAACAGTTAGGGAGAATATGTTTTTTTATTTGTTTGTTTTAAGAAACTTATATTATTATTTAGAAAAGATTAAAATTGACTGAAACTGAGATTTGGTAACATTTAGAAAATTACATCATGCCTATTTGTCTATTTCATGTCTAAATGTCTATTTGAAACACATCAGAATAAAAAAAACTTTGTAATTGTATTACAGAATATTATGCTTTTCTTTTTTTTTTATCAAATGCCTTAAAAAAAACTGTATATAGCGGCATATGTATATTATTGAAACAGTATGCAGGCCTGTAGCCAGGCGGGGTTCGGGTGGTCCGGAAGGCCCACCCCTCACTGACAAAGGTCGAGTATTTGTCCCATACTATGAGCTCATTTGTGCTATTTTAACCGCTGTGCCATTAAATATAACCCATCAAAAAAGGCTTTAAGATCAAGCAGAATCCTCTTTAGGCTGTCACTTCTTAGCCTATGCCAACAAATGTTTTTCTGAGTCCAACATCCAGCTGTGCAAGAAAACATACAATGTGACGTAGGAAAAGTCATCTTTTGCTACTGTATTGTTGAGAAAACATTTTACAAGTAACTTTTATTTAAATCTTGGACCTTATTTTTGAAACAAAAATGACCAATGAAAAGGTGTGAAGCAACAAAAGCGGCCCATATTAAAATTGATTTGAATATTATTTTGGCTAAAATACTCAAAAAGTGTGTTTATGATGACCATCTGACCAGCTAATTCAAAATAGTGCTTAAAATGTCACTAAAATGCGGTATTTAAATATCAAAATAAAATAGAAAATGAGGTTATAATTGCAAAAAGAACCACCCCTTTCACCAGGCTGGCTACAGGCCTGGTGCGGTTATACATATCTGTTAAAAATACTAAATAGAGTGTAAATGTTGTGCAGCTAGCAGGAAAACCCAGAACAACATCAAAACATGAAGGATTTTAGCATGGGATGAATGAGCTGAATTGAAGTTGATGAATGTTGAACTGTTCTGCATTAATTGTGATTTGTGAGCGTTGTTTGAGGTTTGTATGGGTGTGCGCTTACAGCCATGACGGAGTCTGAGCTGGAAAAGGCCCCAAAATCTCCACCTCTTCTTCAGAAGACTGACAGCAGCTGCACTCCCAACACCACTGCCAGCAGGAGCGACACGACCAGCGGCACAACAGCAAATCAGACAGTCTGGACAGAAGACCCTGAACACAACACCACAAACCCACACACAAAGACTGACTGACCCACACAAGGAGCAGTAAACATGGCTAATCTTGATTACTGAACAAGGCAGTGAATGATTTATTTGCTTTTTATTATTTTTTAATTCTCTAGTCAACTGCAGCTTGACGGCAAAAAGTATAAATGTAAACAAAGTCCCAGAAATTCACTTTGTTCTGCAGCAGGACGTTAAATGCCAATGCCAATCCACCATAATCAGATGATTTATTTTAAGAAATTCTCACTACCATTTATTATATTCATTCATTATTTATTATATTTAGCAACGGGGTATGCAATTGATGTTAAAACATATATATATATATATATATATATATATATATATATATATATATATATATATATATATATATATATATATATATATATATATATATATATATATATGGTGTGTGTGTATGTATACTGCATATTTTTGTATACTTTATTTTTGAGTTTCTTTTTCTGTAGAACCCTAAGTTACTTTGAAAAATGCTGGAAATCAGTAACCACTGACTTCAATAGTATTTGTTTTTCCTACATGGATGTCAATGATTACAGGTTTATAACATTTCTTTTAAAATACCTTGTTTTATGTTCACCATAAAAAGAAAACTCATAAAGGTTTGGAGCCACTTGAGGGTGAGTACATTTCCTTTTTGGGTGAACTATTCCTTTAAAATATGATATAATAGTTATTAAATATTATTTTGGATTTGCCATTATTAGGTTTAAGCATTTTATTTTATATGCTATTCTTTCTTAAATTGTCCAAATAAGATGATCTCTTCACATAAAATGACAACAGTAAAATATTAAATATTACAAAGCATTAATGATTTATTACTGTAAGTTCATTTTTCTTTTCCACGTTGGAAAAAGAAACAGGAAACTAGGGCAGAACAAACATTATTTCATCACTCTCATTGAATGAAGCAGAACTCCAGAGGTCACTCAGATGTTTGCATCATTCATGAATGAGATGCTATCTTTTTTTCAACACAAATAGTTTCTCTTTGATTTACTCTGAATGACTGTAAAGAAACAGGAGAAAACAAATCCAAAAGATCATGAAGATTACTCGCTCCAAAAAGCCCAGTCCTCCGCTGAGGCTGTATATGTGCCTATGGTTGGCTAAATAATAAATGGCTTAAGACAGGATGTTGACAGGAAAAAGTCTTGTGTAAACAAGACCTTTTTCTTTCTTTTCTTTTTATCTGGAGGCGAATACATTTTTCAATGCATTTTAAGATTGGAAAGGTCTGTGGGTGTCAAATATCTCATGTAGGGACACGCATATCAGAATAAAATGCCATCAAAAATTAAATATCGCAATATTTTCATTCTACATTATGGATAATGAACATATTCGCCCCCAAAATAATTTGCTCATCATTTACTTCTAAACTTTTACGAATTTTTTTCTTCCTTTGAACACAAAAGATATTTTGAAGAATGTTGGAAACAAGAAGCCATAGTAGGAACAATACTAAAAATACTATTGTCGACAACGGCTGCTGCTTTCCAACATTATTCAAAGTATCTTCTTTTGTGCTGAATAAAAGAAACTCAAAACAGGTTTGGAACAAGTGGAGGCTGAGTAAATAATGGCAGAATTGAAAAAAATTCCTTTAAGAAATTCATCAATTACTTTTCTCTACATACCTCATTGATAGGTTCCAACTGTCCTTTTTCAAAGGTTGAGTGCGGAGGGTGGAGGTCAGGCACAGAAAAAAAGAAGAAATAAAAATTCTCTTTAATAAAATTTTTCAAATAAATATTAATACACATAATTTTATTAAGTAACATCCTGAAATATGTTAGCAACCATTTCATGACATACTTGACATATGTGCAAAACTTTTCAGTGCATTACATTGTTTATTGTTGAACATTAGCATAAAGAACAAAGTTAATGCTTCTGATATCAGTTTATGACTATAGTTTGAATTCTACATGATTTGTGTTTATTTATTGTGTGGTGTTCATGTACTCTGTTTCGTCCATCTTGATAAGAACTCTCTTGTATGTTTTTTTTTGTTTTGTTTTTGTATCTCAGTAGGACCCTAAAATAAAATGTAATTAAATAAAATTTATAAATAAATATCGATGAACTAAATTAATATAGAAAAGATCAAAATAGCATCTGATGTACATTTTTTAAATGTTGTCTTATTCATTGAAAAAAATCTGAAAACCTGTATCATGGTTTCACTAAAATATAAAGCTAAGTAGTCTGCAATTCCTATTTCATTCATTCATTTTCTTTTCGGCTTTATTAATCCCTTTTATTAATCAGGGGTCGCCACAGCGGAATGAACCATCAACTTATCCAGCATATGTTTTACGCAGCGGATGCCGTTCCAGCCACAATCCAACACTGGGAAACACCCATACACTCTCATTCACACACATACACTACGGACAGTTTAGCTTATTCAATTCACCTATAGCGCATGTCTTTGGACTGTGGGAAAACCGGAGCACCCGGAGGAAACCCACGCAAACACAGGGAGAACATGCAAACTCCATACAGAAATGTCAACTGATCCAGCCGAGGCTCGAACCAGCGACTTTCTTGCTGTGAGGCGACCATGCTACCCACTGCACCACCATGATGCCTGCAATAATAAAACAATAATAAAACAATAAAAAAAAATATTTCCTAACAATAAGAAATATTTCTGATCATGTGGCAAACGAAATGCAGCTTTGCTATCATAGAAGTAAAATTATTAAATGTAAATAAAAAAAACTGTTAAAATGTTATTTTAAACAGCCAATAATTGGAGACCTTTAAAAATGTTTCAACATTTTACCAAACCCAAGATTTGAATAGTAATTTAACTAGGTAAATGGCAAATGTATTGCCCAAGGTGCCAAAAACCATTAGAACATTAAAGGTCATAATGCATCATGAAAACATTTCCATAAATCTTTAAAAATGTCAGTTTTTATTGGTAATAAGCACAGCTAAAAAGGGAATTTGGACAACTTTAAAAGGCGATGTTCTCAAGATTTAGATTTTTGTTTAAATTTCTCAGATTTTAGACTTTCAAATAGTTGTATATCAGACAGATATTGCCATATGTCAACAAACCATACTCAGTTTAAAGGTAGTATGGTCACATTTACCACATATGATATCATTTTTTAAATTTATTGCAAATGCAATAAAATGCAAATTGCAAAACCTATTTAGCATTTTGTTTTTTGAAGCAATTATAATTATACTAATATACATTTGCACTAAATTTATTTTAATAAGCATGTGCAGAGTCTGAGTAGAAAAATTTTTTAAAAATCTGACTGCACACCTAAGCTTGTTATTCACTCGTGAGAATCTACAGGTTGGTTTGTGTCCTGTTCCCCTCCCCCTGACTTGCTCTCTAGGTCCAGCTCTCGCTCCTCATCAGTGGCCCAATGTTGGCTAAGCAATTAGCTGTGGCTGTATCCATGGCAACAGTGATATGAGCTCCTGTCGCTGGCAGCCCGCACCTTGCCGCCGCTGGCTGAGGCAGAGATGACGCATCAGGGTCACTGACATTATCGTCCCTACTGCTCCACATGCCCACTTATATTCCCCTGACCAAGGTCTCAAACACAGTACCATGAAAACCATAACAGAAGCTAACTCATTGAAAGAAAGTTTAAAACATCAAAAACAAGCTGCATTCATATTTACAAAAGAGTGAAATATGTAGACAAACCATTAATACTTCCCCAAATATCATTTTAGTGGACCGTTGTTGAAAAAATCATTTATTTCTGCAGAGAATAGTTTAAGGATCTAAACAATCTTTTCCACTTTAAAGAGATATTTGTGGAATAAAAATCATAATCATAATAAAAAAGCTTTAATTTAGATTGAAAATTCCTGACATGCTTTAAAATTTGATATTCACTCTCAGGAAAAAACACACACAATCTGTAACTAGAGCAATATATTTGATAAATTATTTATCCCTTATTTACTCCTATTAAGGGTGCATAGTACCATAAAGTACAAATTATTACATTAAGTGTATCAGTATGGTATTTGTAACAGGTATTGCCATAGTGACAGATTTCAGACTTATTCGTACTCTCAGTGTGTGAATGTAACCAAAAGGTTCATCATAACACACGGATTCTGCAATAAATAAATCAATAAAGAAAGACTGTAAAACTAATTAATATCCCAAAATACTTGCTTGGAAAAACAGAACAAAACATGTGTGGTGGTATCTTTTTAAAAGGTGCATGTTTGTAAATTACTGCATATGATCTACTATGTACATATTATTATCTAAATATCAGCACCTTTTCCAAAAGGCACTGCCTCTGTGATTGATTCTGGATCTCTTTTCCCTCTCAGAGATGAAATATTACTTAAAAGATACTAGACTGAAACACTGTAAACCTTTAAATAAAGTTTTAACAATATAAGATAACAATATAACACAATGAATATGAAACAATATACAAAGACATATCACAAACAATGAACCATCAAATCCATATAGTGAATAAATAAAAATCATGTACACTCAACTAAATTGGTTTAAGGCCTTGATCAGAAACAATCAACACATAAAGAGAAGCAATGAACAAAAATCTGAATGAAGACGCGTGTGAAAATGAAATGTGAAATCCAGAAAGGACCCAGATGGTAAAGTGTGTGTGCGTTGTGTGTGTCAGAAGTGACTGGGACTCACCTGTGTGTACGCCATCCTCCTCTTACTCTCGCCCCGCAGTCTCACTTCCCTTCCAGAGCAACATGCCACTCTCTGGATCCAGATTTACTCAATATATTTATATATGTAAGAAAAAAAAATCTGTAAATGTGACTCAAGTGATGAATTTAGGTCTCTACGGGCTTGGTTCCTCCATCCATTCCTCCAAAACAAACAAACAAACAAACAAAAAAATGTACTTGGTGATGTTGAGTCAAACACAAAACAACCCCCTTGTCTTTCTCCCTCCCTTTTTCTCTCTCTCACAATCTATCTATCTCTCCTCTTCCTCCCCATCCTCTTCAATCCCACCCACCCAGACACTCCTAATCTCCCTCTCCTTCCTGTCTCCTCGCTCTCTCCAGTCTTCAAAAATGACACGCAAGACAGCCAGTTTCTCCCCTCTTCTCCTCTCCCAGGAGAGAGCAGCGCCCTCCTCTTCCTCCTCCTCCTGATCAGGGCTTCTTTCAGAGACCAGTGACTCATCCAGGTTTGCAGAAGCACTGATGGATATCAAATCTGTACTGCGCGTCTCTCTCCCCGCCCGCTTTTACAGCAGCACCTCTCTGGCTGCAGACACTTGTTGCTCTTTGCTGAAATACACCGAGAGTTAACGAGAGCTGCGACCACCTGCTGCCGCCCTGTGAACAAGGTACACCGATGTACGATCTTCAGAATATGATGGTTGATGTCCTAGGATCGTTTGGAAGCTGTGTTGTCTGTGTGTGACAGGATGCTCATTTCTGCATTAAAACCTGAGTGGGTGGAAGTGTCCTCGGCTTGAGGGGCAGCGGCTCATGAGCAGTTGCTGCTCTGATGCCGAACGGCCTCACGCAGCGGATGAAACTGGTGCTGTACGTCTTGGTCAGACACTGTAAAAGTTATTTAAACTTAGCAAGCTGTCTATGAAACAAAGTTTATTTTATTTTATTTCCACATGTATACAAACGTTACTTTAATTAAATAATATATATTTTTAGAAACTTACTCCGATAAGATTCAGCTGTGCTGTCAGATGCTGGAATTCGTTTGGCGCGCAACCTCTCACAGTGGATTTTCTAACCATTGAGTGCATGGGTTGTACCATAGACATTATTTAACAGATAGGGCCTAGCTGTCTTTTATTGTAAATGTCTATGCGCTTGTTAAGTGTGACGTCACGCGAAGTGGTTTCCGGGTCCAAGCCCTATATCAAACTGTACGGTGAGACTCATCAAATGGTAATAATAAACGTTATAAAGCGATGTAATACTTTCTAAAGTCATAATCACAATATATATATATATATATATATATATATATATATATATATATATATATATATATATATATATATATATATATATATGTGTGTGTGTGTGTGTGTGTGTGTGTGTGTGTGTGTGTGTGTGTGTGTGTGTGTGTGTGTGTGCGTGTGTGTGTGTGTGTGTGTGCGTGTGTGTTTATATACAGTGTTGGGTGGTGTAGCGCAATATTGAAGTTTCATTCCAAACCAAAGTGATAAAAACTGTCCACTTTGAAGGGCCCTGAATGGAGTTTGAAAAAAATACAACTGATGGACACTTCGGAAATCCTTTGAATATAGTTTAGAAGCTGTCCTTTGAGGGACACATCTCATAACATCCTCAAGCCCGGGGCTCCCTCCTGTTTGCAGGGTGAGAGGGGAGTTTGAGCTCAGGTAGATCTCAAGAATGAACAATTAGGGATTGCTATGTAGAGATAACTACTTACTAGAAGCATATCTATGGTGCCGAATTGGATATTAGTCAATTAACTTAAATCGCGGGTGTCACAGTGGTGGAGTGGGTAGCACGGTCGCCTCACAGCAAGAAGGTTGCTGGTTCGAGCCTCCGCTGTGTCAGTTGCCATTTCTGTGTGGAGTTTGCATGTTCTCCCTGCGTTGGCGTGGGTTTACTCTGGGTGCTCCGGTTTCCCCAGAGAATAAATGAATGTGTGGATATATTTATATACAGCTGAAGTCAGAACTATTAGCCCCCGCTAATTATTTTTCCCCTCAATGTTTGTTTAACTGAGAGAAGATTTTTTTTAAACACATTTCTAAACATAATAGTTTTAATAACTGATTTATTTCATCTTTGCCATGATGACAGTAAATAATATTTGACTAGATATTTTTCAAGGCACTTCTATACAGCTTAAAGTGACATTTAAAGACTTAACTAGGTTAATTAGGTTAACTAGGCAGGTTAGGGTAATTAGGCAAGTTATTGTATAATGATGGTTTGTTCTGTAGACTATCGAAAAAATATATAGCTTAAAGGGGCTAATAATTTTGACCTTAAAATGGTTCATAAAAGATTAAAAACTGCTTTTATTCTAGCCTAAATAAAACAAATTATACTTTCTCCAGAAGAAAAAATATTATCGGACATACTGTGTAAATTTCCTTGCTCTGTTAAACATAATTTTGGGAAATATTTAAAAAAGAAAAAAAATTCAAAGGGGGCGAATAATTCTGACTTTAACTGTGTGTGTGTGTATATATATATAGTTTCATTCATTCATTCATTCATTCATTTTCTTTTCGGCTTAGTCCTTTTATTAATCAGGGGTCGTCACAGCGGAACGAACTGCCAACTTATCCAGCATATGTTTTACGCAGCGTATGACCTTTCAGCCGCAACCCAACACTGGGAAACACCCACACACTCTTGCACACACATACACTACGGCCAATTTAGCTTATTCAAATCATCTACACCGCATGTCTTTGGACTGTGGGGAAAACCGGAGCACCCTGAGGAAACCCACGTGAACACCAGGAGAACATGCAAACTCCACACAGAAATGCCAACTGACCCAGCCGAGGCTCGAACCAGGGACCTTCTTGCTGTAAGGCGATCGTGCTACCCACTGCACCACCACGACACCCGCGACTTCAGTTAATTGACTAATCCACCATGCTTCATTTATTTATTTATTTTCTTTTTTGGAGTATGTGAATGCTCTGCAGCTTTTCTAGTAGCTAGACAAACTGATAATTAGAAACCAGTGTATTCCACGTGGCCATAATTCATTTTGCACCTTTAAAACTTTTAGAACTGAGAGTGAGAAGTGAATTGATGTAGTTAATTTGGTCAAGCTCTTGAGAACCTGTTGAAAGACATGGCTGACAGTTTTCAGACACAGACTTATAGTGACCTCTGCTGTTGTGTTAGGTGTCTTTCTAATGTTTACTCATAGTCACGTGTTTTACTTCCACAAAAGTGTTCAGTGTTTATAATGATAGACTGCCCAAGGGCATTTGTTTTTACATTTATTTTAACATTGGATAATGAACAGGTCTGGCATGAAAGATTTTCAATAAATAAATGATTTAATGTTCAGTTTCAGACACAAAATTTTGGAAATCACTTTTCATGCAATTTAGATGCCTGAACTTCTACAAAGAGTCACAGAAAATGGTTTACTTCCTTCATCTGTGACCCACTGCAGATGTCCTAATAGTGTGTTTTTAGAGAATATAACAAGTTATTTTAGAAATAACATTTATAATGTTTATATCTCATTTTAAAGTATGTATGATGTTATGTGTGATGATTATTTATAAAGTGTATGAAGTAAATAATTGCATAAGTCTTGGGTGAACTACTCCTTTAATTTAAAAAAAGTAAAACAAAGTCTTCCTAAATGACGGGGTTCAAGAGAATAAGCATGTCACACCTACACCCACGGCATTCATCACATTTAGGTTTATTACAGGAAACCAGACAGAATAAAGATAGAGCATTTTAACTATAAGAGAGAATGTTAAAAAGCAGAACTGACTGTTTTCAATTAAACTCACTGGTATGATAAATTATTTATGCCCTAAACAGACACTGACCTCTTGTGCCACTCACATTCCCATGTAATCAAATCCTGCAAGCAAGTGCATAAATTAAACGATAATTAGAAAGGATGAAATGATGTCCTTATGTTAGAGAGCACCAGATTTGAGCCACACTATAATTTACACTGAGCCACATTGCTATAAACATTGCACTCAACTGAGGATAAACACTGACTATACAGAATGTTTTTGTTGTGAATTAAAAAAACTCTTTATAATTAAGAAAAATAAAGAAAATATTCAAATAGGCTAAGTTGGGAATAGAAAACATTGTTTAATAATTTTAAATTATTTTCACTAAAGGCAATCTCTGCTCTGTAAAATAAATAAATAAATAAATAAAATAATAATTCTTATTATATAATAAATTGCTGACATTGCTCTGTCTTTGGGATCTGTTTCCAAAAACATTTTTACAGGTGTCAAAATTAAGAAACATTCGACGAAACTCTATGCAGTCCAAAATATAGATTTTATTTAAATTCACATATTAAAAACATTTAAATTATATCTATTATTTATATAAATTATATCTTTACAAAATGTATTTACTTACTGTATATATACACACACCACACATACATATACACACAAAATATTTTTCTCAAATATGTACATCAAGTACAAAGTATTTTACATTCAACTTACATTCATATACAGTACCAAATATACATTAAATGAACTATACATTAATATGAAAACATTCAACATCAGTCACTCTGTATTTTTATATTGCTTGTTTTGGACTACATTTTAGCATAGTTTTCAGAGCAAGTCCCGTTTCATTTCCTTATTTCATTTGTTTGTTCTGCTTTTAGGCAACACCAGAAATGAAGCTTAAAGCATTTCCCTGTAAAGCTGGTGAAACTAATTTGCCTGACATGAAGGACCATGAACTCTTAGTTTAAGAACAGCTTCGTGGATGAGAAAAGAGGCTAACAAATTAACCTTGTGGCTATCAGTACCTGCAAGATATCAATGAGGAAATCTGCTGCTTTGTAAAAGTGAATGGAAAGCAATCAGCAACTAAAACTAAAGCTACAGCATGAATAAGTGACCCTGGGCTGAGGTAGCGTGTCTCTATAGCGACAGCCTGTAGAAGCATGTCTGTGAGGGAAAAGATGATGCGCACACATGTTTGGGTCCCTGTAGACTAGCAAGATGAAGTGAAGTTATGCCTCATCCTTCAGTGGGTCAAATGAAGTAATGAACTAAGGTGAACTGAAGCACAATTTATGATCTAACTCATCATCTGAATGCTTAAGCAATCAGTTAAGCAATGCTAAAAGTGTTATGAAACAATATCAATAATTCATTCATTAAAAAATATGTAATATATTGCTAGATCAAAATGTCATGTCATCATAGCATATGATTTTGAAATCTTCAAAACAGGATGTTCATCTGTTCAGGCTGGCATTACTAATACTGTGTGGGTGTGGAAAAACTTTGGTCTTTATGTTGTTTTGACTACTCACTACCAAGACATCATGGTCACACTGAGTCAACTCAAGTCTAGCAGGTCAGACACATCCCAGCAAACAATTTTGTGTTTATTAGACGTCTAATAGACATCTAAACATAGACAGCTTGGCTAAAACAAGGCTAAACTTGGGTTGTCAGTGAAAATCTAATAGACGTCTAAGAATAGCCCAAAACTAGACTAGTCATCAAATAGACCGATTAGACAGACTTTATATGTGTAGTCATTCATTTCTGTTAACTTGATGACTATAGTCTAGTTTTAGCATATTCTTAGGTGTCTATTAGATTTTCACTGACAGCTCAAATTAGCCTTGTTTTAGCCAAGACGACTATGTTTAAACATCTATTAGACATCTATTAGACATATTTTAAAAACAAAAAATGCTTGCTGGAATGAGTTTTTATCTCTAAAATGACTCCTAGAATAAATATATGAATGGTCACTGGTCCTTTTTTGTTTTAAAAATCTACATGTCTCTCCAGATATGATAAATAAATTTGCACAAAAAGAAAATTATTACTAAAGTAAAATTCAAGCAACATTTTGAAGTGAATTCTTCAATTACAGTACAATACTGATTTATACAGTACCAAGACTGAAATGATTGATGTACTACTGTACCTTTGTACTGTACCTTTGCTACCATAATGGTCTAATCTAGTGCTTTGGCTGCTACCTTCGAGCAAAAAATATTTTTTAACAGAATTTAAAAGAAACACTGATTTTAAGAGACATAAATGTCCAAAAACATAAAACACTAAGATGCAGAAGTTCATCACTGCGTGTTTAGTAATACCAGTTATAGTTGACCTTTACTCTGCATCCACATATTTGCAGCGGACTCCTCTGCCAAGGCTGGTCCTCTGTGGTCGCCCGAGGCGAATGAGGCGTGGGAGGTGGTTCCAGGAGTAGGTCAGTCGGGCGGAGACCATATCGAGGGTGACGTCACTGAATTCTGCCCACAGGTTTGAGGGTACCATCTCCTTTACAAGCTTGGGCAGAGCAACAGAGTCTGGCAGATGGCCATTAACACCTCCGAGGAGTAAATGGCAGAGAGCCCGAGACTGTAGGCTGTCCCTTAGACTGCGGAGAAGATCATCTAGCCGTTCCACAAGGTTGCAGTCATCCCAGGCCTCAGGGGGAGTACTGAGCAGCAGACGAATCCAGGCGGTCTTCAGAGCATAAGACGAAAGCACCCTTCCCCATTCTGCTCCAGACTGCTGGTCCAGCACCTCTCCACTGAGGTTACAGATCTCTTTTAGGAGTTGAAGGCACTTTAGATGGCAGGAGTTGAAGGGCAGTCTGCCTTTCAGGCATGTCAGCAGTCTCTGCTCCTGTCTAGGAAAATACACTGTCCAAAAGTCCTTTCCTTGCTGAGATGCCACCAAAAAGGCTCCATCACTGAGAGGAAATGCTGGGATCAGCCGAATGCCCATAGATATGTGACAGCAGACGTAATCAGAGCGGGGGGTCATACGGAGGAGAACCTGCTGCTCTTCACTGAGAGAGAGACTGAGGGAGCAGCGCTGATCAAAAGGGTAACGTACGGCAGCAAGGCAGCGCTGTGTGGCCATGTAAAACCAGCGCTGGACAGAATCTGGGCTCATCTTATAGACATTTTGAGAACTGTGCAAGAATGTGTCAGTAAAGGACTTGTGACGGCGTGTCCACTCTGCCTTGCGAGGTGTGTTTAGTGTGCACAGCGGTGGTCCTCCATGTTTGTCAGTGCAAGCGACGGCCTCCAGTTTCAGCCCACGAGGAGCTCGCAGAGGTACGAGGATATCAAAACAGTCAGGTGAGCCCACCTTGTGCTCCTCATAGGAGCTGCCGATCTGGATGAAGTCTCCCCTGAAGGCCAGAGAGGACTCTGGTGGGACATCAGTACGGCCCACCCTGACAAGTTCACTGACCAATTTGGCAACATGGGCTTTGCTGTGGCCCAGAACATGTGGAGAGAGGCGCACATGCCTCTCATAGTGTTCATTAAGTAACTCTCGCTTGGAGACTCCCGACTTTCCATGAACCTCTAGGACTTTATGGAAACCCCTCCTTACAGAGCCAGGTTGACTTGAGCAGTACCTTATGAAGAAGTAGCACATAATAAATGCCAGAATGTACTTGAAAAGTGTGACAACTCCTGGTCCCTGGTTAGCACAGTCACTTCCTTGGTCCTCTAATCCTCTAAAGATGTACTGATGCAGTAGCAGCAGAGCAGTGAGGATGCAAGTGACCAGTGGCCAGAAAAACCTGAGGTTGAGAGTGTAAACACTCATCCTCCTCCTGCTCCTTCTCCAGTCCACTTCAGCTCTTTGGGAATGGTTGGGGCTAGCCCATGCCGATCCACTCGTCCAGATGCTGAAAATGAGGCCCAGCTGATGTTCTTTCCACCACTTTGAACAAAAGTTGTCGTGTAAGGAAAAGTTCACCCTGTTGGGTTCCTTTACAGATGCGGCATGTGCCGAGGGCAAAAGCAGTCCTCTCATTCAGGATGTTTGAAAATCCCCCCTTTTGTCACTGTGTACGCGGGCTCTCGGTGTGTGAGCTCAGAGGAAATGCCAAACTCTTGAGAGAGGAATTTTTGTTTAAAAAAAGGGGCGTTCAAAACCCAGAGCCGGTCCACCCTCCTCCCCCCTCTTCTCTTAAAGAAACAGATCTCAGAAAGGGAAGTGCTTACTGACAACGAGCTCTTAGCATAGAGATTTATACAACATAACTACTACTTCTACTAACTGCATGAATAAAAAAAGAACACAATATGATGAACATTTTAAATGTTAGTAAATGTTAATAGTGAAAGGTAATAAATCTAAGCACAGTCATCAATAAGTCTGCCCTCATGTCAACACAAATTGGTATGACTTCCTTTTTTGCTCTATAAAACACAGACGCACATGTTTTGCATTCAAATAATCACAACTGTGTTCAAAAAATGCCAGGAATCAATTATAACAGATGATATCATCAGTACAGGGGTGTGGCCACTGTAAGCTACAAAGAAGTGATTGAGAAAGTTTAGAGAAACACTGAACACACACACACACACACACACACACGCTAAATATTTGACACAACCCACTGTTAAGGGAGCGTCACAGTAAGATCTCTGTATCTTTGTTGATTCGTTACTGACCCCTAACCTTG
Organism: Danio aesculapii; assembly: GCF_903798145.1. NCBI lineage: Eukaryota > Metazoa > Chordata > Actinopteri > Cypriniformes > Danionidae > Danio > Danio aesculapii. The sequence continues at coordinate 30,428,865 of NC_079437.1, forward strand.
GTGTGAGCCCTCCCACTGTCACCTCCGACCTCGTGACACTGAACAAGAAACCACTGTCATCTCTCATTCAGCCCAGACTACTGTTTAGACATAGCCTATTAATATTATCTTGCTTTATAGACACAAGGTTTTTAAATGACTTATTCAAAGCTTAGTCAAATAAAACTAATCACTCTGTAATCATATCTATCCTAAACACATGTAGTGCTGTGTAAAGAGAACAATATTTGAATTTAAGCAAACAGAAAGTCAGTTCGCTTACTTTATTTCAGACACACCAAACAGAAAGCCACATTTTCCACATGTCTCTTCCACATACCTCTGATTTTTTTTTTTCCAAAGCAAACACTATGGCCATGAAGGTAAGGACACTTACTATCACACAACCTAGCAACACCTGGCTAAGTCACAGAAACCCAAATGACCCCTCAGAGGATAAACATAGAGACAGCTCACTAAACATGGCTGACTGAACTGTTTAGATAGCAATATAACTGCTCTGTTGGGACGAAGCAGATGTCTGAGGAAGGAAGTAAACTTGAAACAGCAACGGACATGAGACAATTACAGCTACATTTCTGTCCAAGTACCTTCTTATCAAACTCTCTGTGCTATTTTGATCGGTGCTGCCGACTCTAAAAATACGAAGCTGTCTGAAGGGACTCAACAACTACTAAACAACAGATAAAGCACTAATGATTCCCAGAGAGCAGAGTTCAATGGAGCTCTGCTCTTGCTAAAAGAATGTCTTGTGGTTGGCATATGTCTTAAGGGGAGAAAAAACTCTGAATAACAGTCTAACAATTACATGATTCATAACATCAAGTCTGGTCACATACACAACCAAAATGTGTTCAATGCAAGCTATGCTAAATGCTAACAAAGAAAGAGAGAAACAAATCAACTTTTCAGATCTTTACTACTGGCGAACATGCACATATTTTGTGTTTATCTTCTTTCCATTTTGAGTCAATCTAAAAATATGTTTAGGTTTAAAAGCAGTTAAGACTGAAAGACATGTGATCTGTTCACAATGAACAACTCATGCAGTGTTTCCAGGTCAACTTCCTCTAACACAGACTTTTTACAAATGAAAGAATAGTGTGGCAGCTTCTGCTTTATATTAAGCAATGCAAACGCATGAAATAAAAACAACTTTAGATGTAGGAGAGAAAAGGATTTGAACCTCGCAAAGACTGGTAAGGGTTACATGTGGTCCCAGTCTATAGCAGATTGAAAGCTGAGGAGTATGTGTAGTTACACAGGGATTGCATCAGCCTCCTTTGCTCTGGATGTGAGTATACAGTAGCTCTGCCCCCTAACACAACCTGCCAAACTAAACAGGCCTCTCAAGAACCTTTATCCAGTACAGTCAGCATTAAAGAAACTAGAAGAAGAGTAGGGAAAGATGTGGAGTATTATTTAAGCACTTTTAATAGCCTGATTTCCTCTTATCGGAACTTCAAACTAAATTCCCAAACTGTCAGTCTACTATATATAAAACACACTTAGTGAAATCCAGGCTCTCACAGCCTCTGAGGAGTGTCCAGACTGACTTCATGGCCTCAAAGATTAAGTCATGGGAACCAACAGAGAAATGTAGGCAGCTGTTTCCCGCCTCTCTGCTACATAGATTACGTTACATGTTTTCGTAGATGCCCATATGATAAACAGCGTTCTTACATCTCTTCCAAAGTCAAATTAAAGCACTTTTCAAGCACTTTCCAGGTGCATTTTAAACCTTTCCAGCATTTTACAAGTAGGAAATGACATATTTGCCTACATATACTGCACATAGTTCACCCTCATATCAGATGCTATTAGTTATAGTTTTCAAGTGTAAGGAAAAAAGGGTATCTGCTGCGGTAAACATATGCTGGATGAGTTGGAGGTTCATTCTGATGTGGTGACCCCAGATTAATAAAAGAGACTAAGCCGAAAAGAAAATGAATGAATAAATGAATAAATAGTTCAATATTTTCACATATTTATTAAGATAATTACACCCTAACTACATTATCAAACATTTCATCTAAAATCTAAGCCGTTTCACAACTTGAAAACATTTTCAAAATTTCCAGCACTCATATAAACTCTGGGTAAACTCCCCTACTGCATGCAAGCGTTTCTGACAGCATCAGTTTACTCTATGACAATCAAAGAATGTTAATATGCTATGTGTGTGTATGTATGTACATATACAATATACTGCTAAAGACTCTGAACCAGCTAAGGTCTTCAAGACAAGTTGGAGCTTAACTCTGCAGAACTGTGGCCCTCCATATTTGTCTGGTAATTAAGGATTTTTCCAGCGGGTGCCGGATTAACACCAATACCAGTAAAAATTATCAAAAAATGTTTTTAAAAGTTTTCTGATGTTTTTTTTTATTCAGATAATTCTAATTTAGTTTTTTTGTCCATGTAATGCATGTGTAACTCATGAAATATGCTTAAAAAACGTTCACTCCTGTTAGGAGAATTTCAAATAGACCCTTTTCACATGATGTCACGTGGTGTCCGGTTTCACTCCACACAGTGTATCAATACTTCCGCCTACACAGAAATCCCCATAGAGAACTCACCCAGTCAGCTGTATATTTACTACAGATAAGGTTAGACTGTGATCACGGCTGTTCTTTGTTGTCTGCGTTCAAGGTGAGATGTCTGATATCTAAAAAAAACTTACAGATCATCCAGATTTCCACTTAAATCAGAAAAAAATGGGACTTTAAACAGAGAGTATTGCTTTGTGTTGCTGTCTTTACTGCAGTGGAGTTGATATGGACTTGTCAGCATTTGTCAAATAAAGATAACAGATGTTTACACGGGTGCTGAACTTTTTTTTGATGCCAGATTTATTTTTTATTGTTTGTTTTGTGTCCTGTTTACAGTGGACAGCTGATTCACAAACACATTCATATTATTCACATTCTCAGTTCTGTGACTTTTTGCTATTTAGGTATTTTATTCATGAACACAAAACATTTATGTCTATTTAATATTCAAATTAAATGAAATAGAATAACAATGTTTTATGTGACTTAATAATCAAACAAAATCATTATTAAAATTCACAATTGCAAAAATAACACCAAGAAAACTGCATATGAATTCAGTACTATTAGATTATAAATTTATTTGTAACATTATTAATTAAAATGTAGTATAGATATCAAAACCACCCAAAAGGTGGCGGTAAGACATAATTAATTCATTCAAATGGAGAAATTGAACAAACATTAGATCAGTAAATAATAAATGATGAAACTAATTGCATTTATAGACATACTTACCAGGTAATATAAGAAGATTTAATAAAGAATTGTACTTATGCTGGAACATACATATAACAGATAATATACATTTATATTCAGAGCAGCATTGAAGTAAAAATAAATCCATTATTGAGGAAATAAACTTAATTAATAAGTGAAAAGGTTGCAAACATATGCCTACCTTGATAATCAATAGCTTATTCCTTAATAATCTAATCATTTTCAAACTCAGAAAGCAGCTCAGTATTGAAAGACAAATATTTGGACATATGCTCAATACCAATAATAGTCTTAAATCAGATCATGCAATGTTAATAGTTTTATTTGGAAATTTTTCAGAGAAGTCTCCCATTCATTCAAAGGTAAACCGGAACTAAAAATACACTGCGTTGTCGCTAGGGGGAAGTGAAGTGACGCTATTGTGAAAAGGGTCTATTGGTCTAAGCAAGCATTTCTCAAAACGTGAGGCAAGCCCACTGGTGGGAATAGATGACATGACAAGTGGAAAGCAACAAATAGGAGGAAATTTGCTCATTTTTGTGCCCATCTCTCCTTTTTATTGAGCATGCACTCTTGCCTTAAAAAACAACGTCAGACTGCAAAGAAAATGTTACATTGAGAAGCCTGCAAGAATGGGTTAATGTCAGAGTGTTGATTGAAGCAGAACAAAAACTGTGGAGAGGCAAAAAGTGGTAGCGGGTATAAAATTTTGCAGTGGATAAGTTTGTGGCATGGAACAAAACCAAAAAATACTGTTGTTTCACTTTTAACAAAATGCTGACCTCACATTAACAGCATTAACACCAAATGCGACTTGAGAGTTGGCAGTATCAAGCCTTCAAACACATTTTGAAAAGACGTGTACTACAAAACAGGCTATTTGCAGCCACTAAAATATAGGTAATAAGATTATTAAGGTAAGCATGCAGTTTGGAAAATGACAAAAAGCACTAATACATAAACATTTCAAAGTTGTCATCTGATGTCATGTGATTCTTTTTTATTTTTTATTTAAATGTTATTTCAATAAACCTGCCCTGGTTTATTAGTGTTTTGTTTGGGCAACGGGGGACAGCAGAATCCTTCACCACCTCCAAAGTGGTGAATGTTAGAAAAAGATAGATAAATACTGGTCTAAGCATTGACCTCAAAATGATCAAATTGTGGGTTGTTCTCTAATTTTGACCAACCATGCATGTGCATATGTGTTTAATCACCCGTAAAATAATACTTTCCACATTTGGACTCCAGATCCCCTCGACTCATCTCGTGTCTGCACATAAACTTTTATTTGACGTGCAAACACTGCCCTCTTGTGTTCAAAGCAGTCTGTGCCAATGCGCAGACCATGCATGCATTTTGTCAACACGTTAGATATGAAGTTCCAGTACATTCATTTTTGAATAAACAAAGCTGACATAAAAAAAGTGCATGCATAAAAAATCAATACACGCACTTTAAACACTTCAGATCTGCTGTGAGAAACAGTTAGTGAATTAAAAATACTGCCCAGTATGTAATTTCCGCACCCACTAGTGTCACTTACGCTAAATAAAGCTGCAAACATGACAGTTTTTTGGTCAGAAGAAGAAGAAGAAGAAGAAGAAGAAGAAGAAAAAGAAAAAGAAGAAGAAGAACAACAACAAATCTTTCAGATATGCAGCATTTAATTCTTTATCAAAACAAGTGCTAATAAACGTTTGTTTTCCAGTTATCAATGATTCATTTTTTTACACAGAAGAAAACTGATAATTAAAAGATATTAATAAATACTATATACAATTAATATGAATAATTCCAATAATAATAAAACAAACACCATTCATACAAATATTACTTACATTATTTTATTACAAACATATTTTAAGTTAATATATAGCACTTTCAAAGCATTGTTCTTTGCAAGCAGTACAATGCTAATTAGAAAATTCATAACCACATTTCCTAAGAGTGTAGAAACATTTGATCACTCTTCTGAAACCATTTATGACTTTTTTATGGACTGTTGACAGTTAATTTAACCTTAAAAATAACGCACTATATATTTTGTTTGTGTATGCATTGTGTTGCAACTGATTTATAAAAGCAGTAAGCATTGTGAAATAAAAAAGCCTTTTGAAAATGCATTCATTCATTCATTCATTCATTCACTCATTTTTCTTCAGCTTAGTCCCTGATTTATCTGGATATGTTCTTCTTAAACTATATACTGAATCGCATACAGATACCTGTACCAAAATCAACCGGTAATTTTTAGGCTATTATTATTATTATTTTTATTATTATCATTATTTAGTTGTAGTTATGTATTTAGATAATTAGATAAATAGAGAAGCTCTACTGCATACCTCGGTTGTAACGAGTGGTTATTTGAGTTACTGTTGCCTTAATCAGCTTGAACCAGTCTGGCCATTCTCCTCTGACCACTGGCAGCAACAAGGCATTTGCGCCCCCAGAACTGTCACTCACTGGATATTTTCTCTTTTTCAGACCAAGACGTTCAAAGTCACTTAAATCACCTTTCTTCTCCATGCTGATGTTTGGTTTGAACAGCAGCAGAACGTCTCGACCTAAATGCATTGAGTTGCTGTCATGTGATTGGCTGATAAGAAAATTGCGCCAACAAGCAGTTGGACAGGTGTCCCTAATAAAGTGGCCGGTGAGTCTACATTTATTTATTTTTTTAAAATAAAAATACCACAAATAGACATTGAAATTGTAGATATTGTATAGCACACGTACCTCTATAGATCGTACTCATCTATATTTCTTGATATTCTCGTTTGTAGGGAAGCTGTAGTCATTCTGAGCACAGGAGTGGGCGTCTGAGAGCTGCTATCGCCGACATCAGACACCAGTATGAGGTGGCCAAAATCACTGACAAACTAAAGCACAGTTCACAGACGAGGTAAATAATTGTTGAAGCAAACACAAGCACACACGCACGCACACGCACACGCACGCGCGCACGCACACGCACACACACACACACACACACACACACGCACGCACGCACGCACGCACGCACACACACACACACACACACAAGCATATTTGTATTACTCTGTATTTTTACTTACCCCCATTGGTTTCTTGGATGTTTGACTGAAAACTTTCTTTGCTATTTTGTTCAAATGAAATACTGTCATATGTAACATATTTTGTCTTACATGGCTACATGACACTTACTAGCCTATAGCGTCCTAAAAGTAATCATAACCATAAAAGCGTACATAGTATTTGTATTTACCTGATCTCTCCACACAGTGGCACTCTCACACAGCACAACAGCAGCAGATGTGAATTATGGTTTAACAAGATAAATCTAAAATCAGACATGCATGAAGAAGTCTTTTCTGGTGCAATTGTACATAGGCTTTGTCTGATAGAATATGTTGTAGAAACAGTTTACTGTAAATAAAAAAGTTTGTGATAAAAGCTAGCATATAGTTGTTTCTGCAATTTCACTATAGTTGTTTTCAAGATATTAAGACAAATATTAGTCTTTTGAAGTTTGATAAAACATTGACTATAACAATTAATTAGAATCTACGCCCGACTTTCAGACTTTCAAAAAGCTTGACTTTTAGTCATATGCAATATATAATTACAGCACATTTTATAATAAACAGAACATTATTGATAATGCTAAGAAAGCTATCTTGATGATTTCAAAATGTTAAAATCCACTTAAATTGCTCAATATTTTAGGGCAATCTTTGCCCAGTGCCTTTGTATAAAGTTTCTGCAATTATGTGTGTTCTCTTGCAAATGAACACTTTTCCACCTTTCTAGTGACAAAACAGCCCATCTTTCATTCATTCACTTTCCTTCGGCTTAGTCCTTTTTTCAATCAGGGGTCGCCACAGCAGAATGAACCGCAAACTTATCCAGCATATGTTTTACTCAGCGGATGACCTTCCAGCTGCAACCCAGAACTGGGAAACATCCATAAACACTCATTCACACTCATACACTATGGCCAATTTAGTTTATTCAATTCTCCTATACCGCATGTCTTTGGACTGTAGGGGAAACGGGAGCACCCGGAGGAAACCTATTCCAACATTGGGAGAACATGCAAATTCCACACAGAAATGCCAACAGACCTAGCCGGGACTCAAACCAGCGACCTTCTTGTTGTTAGGCGGCAGTGCTAACTATGTCTCTCTCTCTTCTCTCTCACATACACATATTAACACACACTTTTATGAGCCCTCCAAAAATATCTACTGTAAAAGAAAGAAATGTTTCCAATTTAGGTGTTGCTTGTTTTTGTCCAGATTTGATATCTGGAATATTTTTAGTACAATGGCCATCAATAGAAAACAGCTTTCTGTCATCTATTCACTGCCATCTACAAGAAAAGGCTCCAGCTGAACTTTGACTCCTTTGGCTCACAGAAACAGAAATGCATTCACAAAGCCACAGCATTTAGAGTTTTGAGGAAAACCTGCACATAGCTTACACATTCTGTGATATCTCACATTAATGAAGTATATGAAGAACGTACAGGTGCAAACCTTATTCATTTTTGTATACTAATTGGCATTTCCCTGTGGTGTGCACAGACACACACCCCCATGCTCAAACGCACGCAACACAGCGTAAGCAAAACTAGAAATATTTCCCTCACGGTGCAAAATAAATACACCAGGGAAAAAAGGATCCTGCTTCCAGCTTCATTGTAGGGGAAATCCACCCACTTGACTCAGTAAACCCACAGTAGAAAAGCACTTGCCATCTGTTTACAGCAGTTCTTCACCACCCCATTATTGTGCAACAATGCTCCAGAGATATCTGTAAACAGCTGATGTTTAGCCTGTTGTATGTTTTATGGCTTTCCATGCAAATGCCACAACACATCGCGAAAAAAAACATTGTATTGGTCTATAAAGGGGCTGTATAGATAAGCAAGAAGGTGCACTAACAAGGATGTTTAAGACTTGAGCCTTAAGTGTCACTTGCTAGTGTGCATCTTGAGTAAAGCGAGGGGAGGTTTTCTTACACAGCTCCTATATAGGATCCCCCCACAATTCTATCCGGGTCACGGCACCAATATAATCACCATGGTTCTACTCACTCTACTTTAAAGGGCACCTATGATGCAAATCATCTTTTGTAAGCTTTTTGGACAGAACTGTCAGTAGGTATAGTGTGTTCACAGTCATATTGGAGTGATATTTTTTAATTTCCTGACATTAAAATAAGATCCAAATCCTTCCGTTTTTGAGGCAGACTGCAACGTGACATAGAAGTGCAGTTTCTCCACCCACAGAATTGATTGACAGTCGCGTATTAACATGTCTCCATAGTAACGTGATTAATCATATCAACAGGACAGGATGTACGCAAATTAACTAAGATTAAAAGATCTGTTCAGCTCGTTGTGATCATCAATCATCATCAAATGTGATCAAGAATGAGTTTTACAAGTTTAAAACGTTTTTAAAACAGTGCACGTTTATAATAAATTACAGCAATTTACTTCGGCTTTACGTTATTACCACAGCCACGCGTCAGTACAATTATAAAAGAAGACGATTCAATCTCGGATTGTGGACGTAAAATCAGGTTTATTTTGTACATTAACATAATGGATATCTATACAGCAGTGGATATTAACGTGTATCCTGTCACATCTGCTGTGCAAAGTTAAACATGCGTACTGTGTCTGTGCGTGAACTTTGTAACGACAATGTGTGTGATTTATTGTTCTCATCGACTCATCACTCCACAACAAATCCATCAAATAATCATTGGTAAAGTTCTTACTGTAGTATTTCTCACAAACTTTACAAGAGATCTGCTTCCTTCATGTCTGTCACTGTGTTGTTTATCTGATGCAGCCAAGGTAGAGATTGAGGCAGACTCTGAAAGGCACTTGGGAACGGTGGGCAGGGAGAACTGCCCACAGCTACAGTGTGTTCAGAGCAGAAAATCCAATATTCTGAAAGGTATAATAAATAATCTGATGGGTGTTTTAAGCAGAAACATTACAGCACATTCTGGAGACAGACACAAAAGGCTTATCTTAAATCTTGAAAAGGAGGTAAAAGATGTGCCCTTTAAGTGTGTTTCAAGCTGCCATACAAGCATGGTATAGCTTGGAATCAAGTTCATGATCTTAGCATTGCTAACAGAATGCTAAGATACTTACATAAGAATGCTAACTACTTACAGTGTGTCATGATTTTATTTTCTCCATGTTTAACTTTTCTTTTTAAATGAATACAATTATTTATCATGTTTTGGAAAATTCAAAGTGACTTACAAATGAGGACACTTTGTCAACATTACGACCATGTAATACACAAATATAAAATAGAGTCCACTGTAAAAAAATCTGTTATTTTACTTTTTTTCTGCAGCTGGGGTGCCGAAAACTTAAAATAGTTGCTGTTAAATTACAGAAATTTACCGTGAAATATCAGACGAGAAATGACAGAAATTCATCGAAAATTTAAATTGAAGAAATTTCATTTAACGTCTGCTACTTTACAGTAAATTTCTGTAATTTTTTTTACAGAATGTGACAGTTTTTGCTAAAATTTTGAAAATAGAAATAGGATATAATCAAAATATAAAATAAAAAAAAATCTATAACATTTAAAAAAATGGTCAATAAATTAATGCCAGTTAATGTATTTACTAACATGAACTAAACATCTTGTTCAGCATATAATAATCATAGTTTACTAATTTACTAGTGCATTATTAAAATACAAAGTTGTGCTTGTTAATATTAGTTGATGCACTCTGAGTTAACAATGACTAACAATGAACAACTTTTTTCATTAACAATAACAAAGATGAATCAATACTGTAAATATTGATTGTTCATTGTTTGTAAATACATTAATAATAATGGATAATTATTTATAAAGTATTACCAAAAATGCTGACTGAAAACTATAATATTACTCAATGATATTAAAATAAAACTGGACTGGGTGATGGATGCTCAAATTCAATATCAGTAACTGATATTTTAAAGTATATGGACATCTGAAGACTTTTAAGTATCTGATCATTATTGTTTTACTGTATTTTTGATCAAATAGACATAGCCTTGGTGAGCATAGACATCTCCAAAAACATGAATCGATCTTACTGAATGAACAATCTAATGAACACTTTCTAGAAAGTTCATATAATACATTTGCAATATGAAGCTTTGAAAAAGTTCCCATATTTATTTTTGTTGTAATATATGTGAAGTATTAATAGTAAAGCATTTCCAGTTTTGTGTGTGTGTGTTTTATTTTTTAAAGTGTGATGTTTGGTTAATTAATTTGGGGTCAGATTGTCCTGCAACACACAAAAAAAATCACCCAGTATTTGAACACAGCATGAAGGTTAATAACTCAGAACAGACGTGTGTTTATTTTTGATGTTGTTAATAGTGTTTCAGTCTCTTGAGGCGTGCTTTCTACAAATGTTGCTCTTTGACCTTGATGACTGGATTGCTGGTGCGTTAAATTAGATATCGGTTCCCTTCGGATTTAAGCAAGTAGTCATAGTTGCTTGTAAAACCTTTAGTTTGCCAATTACAGCTCCATCTCTTAGTGAAAAATTGGCATTGATGTTTGAGATTGTGAATTGTAAACATTGAGTAAGCTGGAGAGACATCACTCAGTGCCTACACTAAAGGAGTAATTCAGGACAAGAGGAGTTTAAAGATGTAAAAATGTTCTCTGCCAGCTCTTTGATGCCATGATTCATTCTTTATATCTCCGTCTCTGTCTTCCGCTTCCCATGGCTCAGCTGCCCTCTTCAGGCGTTAGGAATTTCCAAATACATATTACAAAATATTTACACAGGGCTGTTTTCAGCTTACGGCGAACAGCCTCGGCTCTCATTTGAGATTTTGAATACAACAAATAGATTCAGCAACAAGCCTTCAAGCTCAGTATAAAAAAGCAAAGGTATAGCTCTGAAATTACAGAATAAATATTTATTTGAAAATACCCTCAGCAGTGGCAGTAAGAACAGACGGCGTGCATTGTTCAAAAGGATCTCTGCCCTGATGAAGAAAAAAAAAATGAGCCAGAAGATGGTTCGACTGAATAATAACACAATGGCTGCCTGATATGAGAGCGGATTTAGCCTGCAGGAAGCATGAGCAAACTGTAAACACACATCTGAGGCATTCTTCTGACAGGAAAAGCAAACCGTTTAACGTGTGGGATATTAAAGGTGTTTTAGATCCAGTTTAAACACCCTCAGATCATTTTACAGAGTTCAAATTAGACTAAATAGCTGGCTAGGAAGCTATTGAAGAAATAGTGTTAGATTTAATACATTAGTAAATGTATATGCAAACATTTAAGGTATAATGCAGTGTTTCTCAACCACGTTCCTGGAAGACCACCAGCTCAGCACATTTTACCATGTCTCCTTTACCAAACACACCTGATTCAGATCATCAGCTAATTAGCAGAGACTGAAAGACGAGTAATGGTGTGACAGATAAAGGAGACATGCATGAACGTGCAGAAACATGCAGGAACGTGGTTGAGAAACACTGATATAAGGTGTACGGTAGCAAAGGGGACATTTGCAATACATTTCGTTTCTAATTAAATTTGAAAATATGAGTAACGTGCCATTGGGAAGAGGAAAACAGTAAGCTTGGTTAAAGAGAATAATTCAAATTTGCTGTTAATTTACTCAGTCTCAGGCCACTCAAGGTGTTAAGCTGAAACATTGGGGCTAGTTGATTCATACATACTGTAAGTCAAAGGCTATGTTTAGGGTAGTATGGAAAAAAAGAAAAAAACAAAACAAAGACAGACAGAACAAATCTAATATACCGTTTTTGATGATATATGAAACAATCACTCTGTGTAAGAAACTAAACCCTTTTTATTACCTTATTCCCTTTACTCCATAGAGAATGAGCTTTGTGATGCATAATAACATGTAATGTCATTAACAATAACATTGACTGTATGCATATGTTTTTTTTCCTAAAGTGTAAAAAGTGTGAAGTCTGACTGCTGACTTGCAAGAATCACCAAACATCACCATCAGCCAAACATTTTCTTTAATGTTCTACTTTAATTCAAACAAAATATGAAATCGGATTAACTTTTATTTTAAATTTAATAAAATTTTACTTTGGGGGTGTCACGTTGGCACAATCGCCTCACCATGAGAAGGTCGCTGGTTCGAGCCTCGGCTGGGTCAGTTGGCATTTCTGTGTGGAGTTTGCATGTTCTTCCCGTGTTGGCGTGGCTTTCCTCCAGGTGCTCTGGTTTCTCCCACAGTCCAAAGACATGCACTATAGGAGAATTGGGTGAGATAAATTGCAGCTGGAAGGGTATCTGCTGCATAAAACACATGCTGGATAAGTTGGCGGTTCATTACCCTGTGGAGACCCCGGATTAATAAAGGGACTAAGCTAAAAAGAAAATGAATGAATGAATTTTACTTTTAATTAAATGTACTTTAATTGACAAAACTGGCACAAAAAGAGGCAAAATGGCAAACTACATCTTACATTAGATTCAGAATATGATATGATTTTTATTTTACTATGCTAAACAATGCACAGAATGTTATAGGCTTACAGGAAATAAAGTATAGAGTGACAACAATGTAATTGTCCATTAGTATTTTATTGGTTTCTCTTGTATTTGATTACAATTCTCTTGGAAATTCCTGAATGTATTGTATAGTTTATATGGTGCAGCTTCATAAAATGAACAACAGTCAACATTTAAGAACATGAATCAACATGAAAGAGAAAATGTCAGGTACTTTATAATCAAAACCAGCATAATTTGTGAAGTAGGGAAATTCAATTTAAGAATGGTGTTGGGTTCATTTACTGAAAATAATAATAATAATCATTTTTATTATTGTTAATTTTTATTTAAGTATTTAAATAAATGTACATATTTGAGAATCCTTAGCCCTGAAGCTTGTGTACTAAAAATGTGTGTGGGAAAATAAAAAATCATATATATACATACAGTTGAAGTCAGAATTATAAGCCCCCCTTTGAATTTTTTTTCTTTTTTAAATGTTATCACAGTATGTCTGATAATATTTTTTCTTCTGGAGAAAGTCTTATTTGTTTTATTTCGGCTAGAATAAAAGCAGTTTTTAATTTTTTAAAAAACATTTTAAGGTCAAAATTATTTCAGGGGGCTACTTCAACTGTATATATATATATATATATATATAAATCAAACTCCAATATCTGTACAGTTTGATTTTCTTTGTTCAAGAAATACCTCTTATTTTGATTCAGTAATGGCTTCAGAAATGGCTGACTAACTTATACATTTAGCAATCCAGCTGAGCCATAGGACTCAACAGCTTGTCCCACACCTCCACTTTTACGATCGCCCTGCCCATAGGACACATGGTGGCCCTGATGTCCAGGTTTTTACCCTCAAAGTTAATGCCTGACCCATTGGCCTCCTCCCTCACAAAGCCATGCTGGTTCTTTTGGTAGTACATTTCTTTATAAAGTGCCTGGTCACACTCTTTTCCTTTGGGGTAGATGCCCACAGCAAACCAATTTTTATACAGATTGTAGTCCCAAGGGACAGAAAACATGATGGCCAGGGTCTCAGTGTAGTCATTTCTTCTTCGCTCAAAGAGGTCATAGGTCAGAACCCCCACGCTGCCAGTGGCATGTGCAGCAGTCTTGCTGAAAGTACACACTTCGGTCTTGAGGGGGCGCACTGTAGGCTGAGGTGGATTGGAGGTTTCACCGCTCTCCAGATAAACCCTGTGGGATTTACACACATCAGTCTTGAGGATGTTGTAATTTGCACATGGTTCTGTGACATTATATAGTATAAGTAATCTGTGAATAGTGTGTTGAAAGGCAATGAATGAAAATAACAAAAAGACAAAAAAATAAATAAAAAATAAGCGTGGAGTCTTGGGCACTTCATGCTCTCAACTGTCACAGCTTTCAACTGTCACAGCTTTCTGTCATAGCAGATGGGCAGAGGCTATCAGACAAAATAATACAATTATGAAATGTATAGATGACATGGTTGACAACAGCACAAGAACAAAAAGTACATTATTTAAATATTTTGGGAAAGTATGATGGACATTTTCATTGCACATTGGAAAAAAATGATTTTTGAAATTGATTTGAATATGTTTTACAAGAAAATAATTGGTTAATTGAATGTTTCTTTATAATTTAGTATGGCATTTACTGAGTAAAAACAGTTTGGCATGTTAAAACAGTTGAGTGTTTGGCATGCTGTCCCGGGAGGGAGCCCTGAGCTCATAAGATCCTGGAGCCCGGGGCTTCCTCCTATTTACAGGGCGAGAGGGGAGTTTGAGCTCAGGTAGATCTCACGAACTCCCCTGCTCTTTGTAGCTAATGAACAATTAGGGATTGCTATGAAGAGATAACTACTTACTAGGAGCATGTCTATGGTGCCGAATTGGATTAGTCAATTAACTTAAGTCGTGGGCGTCACAGTGGTGCTGTGGGTAGAACGATCGCCTCACAGCAACAAGGTCGCTGTTTCGAGCCTCGGCTGAATCAGTTGACATTTCTGTGTGGAGTTTGCATATCTCCCTGTGTTGGTTGGGGTTTCCTCCGGGTGCTCCGGTTTCCCCCACAGTCCAAAGACATGCGCTATACTGTAGGTGAAATAAATAAGCTAAATTGACCATAGTGTATGAGTGTGAATGCAAGATTGTATGGGTGTTTCCCAGTGTTGGGTTGCGGCTGGAAGGGCATCCATTGCGTAAAACATGTGCTGGATAAGTTGGTGGTTCATTCCGCTGTGGCAACCCCTGATTAATAAAGGGAATAAGCCGAAAAGAAAATGAATGAATGAATGAATGAATGAATGAATGAATGAATGAATGAACTTAAGTCGCATGTTTTTGGATGGTGGGAGGAACCCAGGGGACCTGAGGGAAATCCACGCGAGCACGGGGAGAACCTGTAAACGCCGCACATAAACGTCAACTTGTCTGGTAAGGACTAGATCCAGTGACGTTCTTGCTGTGAGGCAACAGTGCTAACCACTGGGCCACCGTGCCCCCCATCTAGGAAAGGTGGAGGATTAGGGGTGGAAGGGGGGATTCTTCAAAACAAAGATGGCTGTGGTATGGTACTTAGGTAATTTATGGTGACTTAGAAAGCGTCTGATTGGTCTGATAATATTTTTTCTTCTGGAGAAAGTCTTATTTGTTTTATTTCGGCTGTTTGTAATTTTTTTAACACAATTTTAAGGTCAAAATTATTAGCCCCTTTAAGCTTTTTTTTTTTTTTCGATAGTTTACATAACAAAATTTCATTATACAATAACTTGCCTAATTACCCTAACCTGCCTACTTAACCTAATTAACCTAGTTAAGTCTTTAAATTGCACTTTAAGCTGTATAGAAGTGTCTTGAAAAATATCTAGTCAAATATTATGTACTGTCATCATGTTAAAGATAAATCAGTTATTAGAGATGAGCTATTAAAACTATTATGTTTAGAAATGTGCTGAAAAAAAAATCTCCTCTCCGTTAAACAGAAATTGGGGAGAAAAATAAATAGGGGGGCTAATAATTCTGACCAACTGTATATGGGTTGAAAATGAAAAGTACAACATTAATGCTCTTCCCCATATACTAGAATGAGTCCAGTTTAGTTTTGGACACAAAACACAAATGACTAATGCACATTAGCAGAAGACGTCCAATAAAATGTCATTAAGTAAAACAATATATAATATAGAAAAACAAACTTGTCAGGCATATTTAGAACAAGAATCATTTGATGACATATAAAAATTATTACAGTTAAAGATCACAGTGGAAGCCCAAAATATATACTTATGTATGTGTTTATACTTATGTAGATTTTATCCAAATGTTAGCATGAACTTTCATCTTTAAAAATCTAATCAAAATGCTGGATGATATTTTATACTTTTATATACAGGTATTGATTAAGTACAGGTCAGAATAGGTTGTTTCATTTTGACATAAATATAAGCTGTATGATAATGGAACATATAATAATATAATTTTATTAAAAAAAAAACAATTGTATTCATCAATGTAAACACTTTAACTGCATTTACTATGTTTCACGTGTATAAAATATCACTTAAATAAATAGAATTTTAACTTGGACACCGAAATCTCTGACCCATATAAATGTTCAGACACAAGTTTTAGTTTTGAAAGCTTGGTTTAATGTTAGTTTTGGTCTCACTTTGGGTTGAGGAAGCAGTAGTTGTTTGTCAGGTTGGTGATCTCTATGGTGGCGTGTCTCCTGCTGCTCACGTTGGCAGCCACCGCCTCGGCAGACTCAGTCATGATGGTGAACGATAGATCTGATTGATGGCTGAAAGCACTGAAGAAGAGGGACTGTGGGAGAAAAGAAGTCTTCGGTAAAAAAAGAACTGGAATTGCAGTTTTGTTTGCACTATATCAGTGCTGTGAAAAAGTTATTAAGTGACAAATTTTGCTTTTTTTATGTTAAACGTCTTCTATTTGAACTGCTGTGTTGAATTCAGTATTTTAATCCTGCTGTGTGGTGTATGCGCACACACTTCAGTATAAATCATACTGGCATTAAAGTTCACGTTGCACTTCTTAAGTTAAAAGTTCTTCTATTAAAATTCAAAATTTTAACAAGAGGAATAAAACAGGGTGACTGTAATTACACAAATCAATCTCCACCTCAAAACCCATTTTTCCCATAGCAGTTTTTAATACCTCAATATTTAAAGGAAAAACAAAGAGCGTAAAATAGAGTTTCTAAAATGTCGAATAACTAAACATAACTAAATAAACTGTCATATTATGTTATAATTTTAATATGGAAATAAAAGGATGCATTAGCATTTAGTTTTGATTATTTAGTTATGATTATTAAGCATATTTCGTCTCTATAAGAATGAAGGCTTACCTCAGTGTGTGCTGCTCAGTAACGGTGCGTTCTGAAAGAGTCACTGCGTTTTCATGATCAGCAACAGGAGCAGTACATACCTATCTCCAAAAAAAGCATGCATATTCAAACTGAGTGCACACCCACTTTCTACACACATGCACACACACATGCACACACCATCATCATTGACACTGGTGGGAAAATGTTGCTAGACCAGGAGAGTGAAGTGACCCGCACAAACTTGTTTCACAAATGTTATACAACATTCAGACAATTAGATATGGTTGCATTTACATAGATATGACTTCTTGATGATGAATTATAACGTCTTTTTTTATTATGTAACTTTAAGCAAAAGTTGGGAAATGATTTGGATTTCTTATTTTATTTACATATGCAATAACATGGATGTACACAACAGTACACCTATGATGCAAATCTCCCATTCCAGTAGTTTCTGAAGGTGCCCTGTTGTATTAAGATGTGGCCACAGTGAGATTTTGAGTATAGTGAAGTCACGTTCAACAGTCCACTTTAAAATACAGTATTTGAGCTTTGCGAACTCATCACAAGATGAGTTAACTGTGATCAAAAAGGATAGAGATGGTCAACAACAATATTCCACAGTCTATCTATGGTGATATGAAAATCTCCCCTGAACCATTACACCAGCAGCAGCCTATAGTGCAGGATGGATCTAAGCTTTTGTGTCTAAGCTACTGTTCGAATGTCACAGCACAAATCAAGACTCAGCAGATCAGACTAACTTTATTATTAAATAATAAATAGACTAAATTTATTTCATTTTCCTTCCGCTTAGTCCCTTTATTAATCAGGGGTCGCCACAGTGTAATGAACTGCCAACTTATTCAGCATATGTTTTACACAGCGTATGCCCTTCCAGCTGCAATCCAGTTCTGGAAACACCCATACACTCTCACATGAACACACTTACACCACGGCCAATTTAGTTTATTCAATTCACCTATAGCACATGTCTTTGGACTGTGGGGGAAACCAGAGCACCCGGAGGAAACCCATGTGAACACGGGGAGACCATGCAAACTCCACTCAGAAATGCCAACTAATTCAGCCAGTACTCAAACCAGCGACCTTCTTGCTGTGAGGCTACAGTGCTAACCACTAAGCCACCATGTCACCCACAGACTAACTTTATTATAAATATTATATTGCTCAATGCTGGTGAGACCATTTGAAGCCTCAGTTTGCAGTTTTCATCTGACAGTATTGTGCTTTTCTGTTGTTGTAGCTCATCTGCTTCAAATTTCAAAGTTGGATGTGTTGTGTGTTTAGAACTGCTCTTTTACAGATCTTGATTGTAATGAATGTTTATTTGAGTTATAATTGAACCATTCTCCTCTAATTTACAGCCTAAACAAGACATTTTCACCAAATGAACTGTTGCTTAAAAGATATTTTCTCTTATTTGGAGCATTCACTATAAACCCTAGGAATGGTTTGAAAACCCTAGATCAGCAGTATTTGATACACATTGTTCCAGATACAGGTAGCACCAACCCTGCAACCTTCAAAGTCACTTTATTCAACTTTCTTCCCCATTCTGATGCTTCATCTATTTTCTTGACCATATCTACATGTTTACATTAGTTGTTGCCAATTGGTTGTTTGTTATTTGAATCAACAAGCAAATGACATGTAAAGATGAGTAATATTATGCACTTCAATGAATGAAACTAAAAGAAAATGTCACAGGTTTGATTCCCACTCTGCCCGTAGTTTCATTCATTCATTTTCTTTTTGGCTTAGTCCCTTTATTAATCTGGGGTCACCACAGCGGAATGAACCGCCTGCCCGTAGTTTGTGATTTATAATTGTTTTCTGTTAATTCCTGCTTTTGAATTGCTACAGTATATGGGACTTTGATTTCTGCTCTTCAACTTTTGATGTTGAAAAATCATTTAACAGTCACTTTAACTTTTATTGACATTTTTTTAGCAGTTTTAGGCAATATATTGCAAAAAAGTACCATTTACAGAAATAAATATGTGAAATGTGTACATTTGTTAAGTTTGTAGTAGAGATAATAACATTTAAAATATTAAATAAATTAAAACCATTCATTTTTGGTAGTGTGTGCATTAACTTGTATGTTTGTATGTTGTCTGCCTACAGTAAATATTCATTTATGTGGTGTGAATTTATGTTATCTGTAATTAATGAGTGCCAAATGGCCAACTCATTACTCATTTCATATATATACAGTATTTCATATGTATGTAGTATAGTGTGCATTATATGTATAACGTTACATTATTACAAACACAATTGAATGAATAAGTCACTGAATGAGTGATTTCTTTTATTTAGACAAGTTTTTGTGAACATTAAAAGGAAAATGGAGAGCATAAATCCAGGTACAGATATCAAAAAGTTACACCAATATTTGAAAGCACAATGGCATGCATGGCTACATGATTTTGCATGTAATTATGCAAGTATTAGATCAAAATGAATAACTAAATATATTCTGTTAATGCCATACTAAATCTGCTTATTATTTAGCCCATCTTATCGTACACCTCCAGCTTAATAATAGCCTTGCCCACAGTAGACATGGTGACTCTTAAGTCGACTTTCTTTCCCCTGTGCAGGACTCCAGATCCTCCTGCATCGACCCGGGTGAACTGGCTGAAGTCTTTCCCCTCATACATGTGTTTGTACAGGGCCTTGTCGCATTCCCGGCTGCTCTCAAAAATGCCGATGCCCAAGACGTTCTTGTAGAGGTGATAATCATAGGGGACAGAGAACAGAATGGCCATGCGCTCAGTGCACATGTGGTTCTGCATGTGGAAGAGGTCGTAGGTCAAGATGCCCACAGCCCCAGTGGCGGTGTTATCATCTTTGGTGAAAGAGCAAACCTCGGTCTTGGCGGTGCGGATGGTGGGTTGAGGAGGATGGAAACTGAACCCACTGGTCATACAAACTCTGAAAGAGGTTCATAGTTGATATTGGTCAGTAACATATTATAGATAAAAAAAATTGCAGTAATTTGACCAGTTACTTTCACTAACTGCTTTAAAAAAATTGATTAATCCAGCCTGATCTCATAAGGAAACTTAAGTATTTTACGTTTTGTCAGTTTAGCGACAAATTCGTACAAATTCGAACAAAAACTGTACCATTTTAAAAAGGAGGCGTGGCACCCAACCACACCCCTAAACCCAATGGTCTTCGGGGAATAAGCAAATTGTACTAAACTGTATGAATGAGATCAAACAAATTCATACAAATTAGCCACTAAATCAAAAAGTTACGGATTGGCGCGAGACGGTGTTGGATTTATCAGACACTTAACAAATTTAAAGGTCCTAATTTACTTTTTATAGTTGGTTCAGAAGTGTAATTGAAGTGAAATTATGAAAATGTAAATGTGAAATGCATCTGCACATGCTCAGGCATCTTTTTTTTTCTTACTTTGGATTGATAAGACAGTAAGCGGAGCTAATATTGGTGATCTCCACAGTACAGTTTCGGTTGGTGTTTATAGTCGATGACACGGCTTCTGCAGTCTGCATGTTCATGTTGCTTCTGTAGGGGTGATAAAATATGAAAAAAGACTTACAAGTGACAAGTGGAAAATTAAACTTATTAAAATAAACCCAACTGTCATTGGGGGATGAGAAAATCTTACTAAAATGTATGAATGAAAACAGATTTATAACTATTAGATTTATAAGAATGTTACAAATTGCCATGAGACTGAGTTGTAAGTTTATAAAAACAGTGGTATCATTTACTCCCTGGCTAACATCAAATAAATTATTTTTCCTTGGCAAGGATGGATCACAAAAGAAGAGATTTAGCAGAATGTCTAAGCTGTAATTTTTCCATACAACAAAAGTTTAAGAGGACAAGATGTTGCCAACATTGACATTTAAAAGAGCAACATTTGGAGTAACTTATACAGTGGGATAATTTGCACATATTAATTCACAGACATTTAAAATTATATATATATATATATATATATATATATATATATATATATATATATATATATATATATATATATATATATATATATATATATATATATATATATATATATATATATATATATATGCAATCACATACATTTAATAATATATATTCACACATTAACTAACAATATATCAGTAGTATCATATTAATTTGATCACACATTTACACACCAATCATGACTGAGCAGGCAGGTAGACAGATGAGTGTTTTCTAAAGCAGGGTTCCTCAAAACTTTTACTTTAGAGGGTCAATGGTCTGCAGAGTTTAGCTCCAACCATGATCAAACTCACCCAGCTGTGATTTTCTAATGATCCTGGAGGTGCATTTGATTAGGGTTACAGCTAAATGTTGTAGGAAAGTGGATCTTATTGGACAGACTTGAGGATCCTTGTACTAAAGTTTTAGCAGAGCATAAAAAGATCTCTGATAACAGGTATGACAACACGGCAGAATAGGCAAGACACTTGCAGCTCCATATGGCTCAGAGAACAAAACCGTTAGCATAGGCGAACAGTGATGCAGTGAGCTGAGAATTTAAGACATGCACAGCCAAGCACAAGCAACGAGACTTTTCACCATTTCTACTGTTTATGTTTTTAGCATGCATGCTAAACACAAGCTAGTTAATAAGTACCTGACAGTTACCTGTTAGTTTGATGCTGCTGCTGCAGGAGAATTGAGGGTTTGCTTCTTCTCCGCTTCAGATGAACAAAGTGTGGTGGTTGAATGACAGAAACACTCACCGACACACAAACACCTGCTTGACAAACACAGGCGTGTCCCTATCTTGCCCTTGCAAGGCATGCAGGAATAAAAAAACAAAGGCAGAAATATTTGTGGGAGAGTTTGATGGGAGTTGACAGTTATTTTGACTAATTGCTTATAGAAATCTCCATCTACAAAGCTCCATTCAGAAATGCATAGGTACATGGCCAGAAAACTCTGCCCAAATAACCACATCATACAAATTTGCATTTAGTAGGTGACAAAAAACTTAAAACCGCCAACTGATTGTGCAACAATTCATGTAAGTAGATTAATGTCTCTGTGCTAAAACAAACAACATGACAATGTTGTTATGAAATGTCTTCTTGGTTCCAATGCAAATATTAAAATTGAAGTTAATGATGAAAAGTAAATCCTTCTACACCCAAAACCTTTGTGGAGAGAGTAATAAGGAAATATAGAGGGCTTAATAACAGGGTGTAAGGGCCATGGGAGATTATAGCACACTTGTGCAATGTCTGCACTGCACTTCATATCATAGCGTGTTAGAGCATCTTTTTTCCAACTGTGACAAGTGTGGGATTGAACATGTCATGGTCCAATGAAGCAAGAGAAGTGAAAAAGTGAAATCACACAACCGCACCCTTAGCACTGACAAAACTCAGATTGTCCCATTGCATGTACAGACATTTCTACTGGGTTATTCTGTGTCAAATCAACCAGAACATATTTAGGTTTTCCTAAATTTGCAATATGCAAATATTTCAAATGGATTTTAAATATTTTTCCCTGGCATAAATTACAAAAGAAGAGATTTAGCAGAATGTCTAAGCTGTAATTTTTCTATACAATGAAAGTTTAAGGGGACGAGCAGTTCCCAACATTGACATTTAAAAGAACAACATTAGGAGTAATTTATACTATGGGATAGTTTGCACATTTAGAGAAATATGCAAATATTTCAAAAAGATTTTAAATGCTCTTCACATCCTTACAAGTTTGTTGAAATAGAAATTGTCATTCATTCATTCATTTTCCTTTGGCTTAGTCCTTTATTTATCAGGGGTCGCCCCAGCAGAATGAACCGCCTAGATATTTTGTAATAAATATTAATTATTATTCATTAAATGTATAGAGCTTTTCTGGACACTGTGCGGTCTGGTGAAAAAATGGGGGCAGCCAGGAGAGAAGACAGAGTGATGAAGCCAGATATGATATGGGGATGGTTAGGAGGCTGTGATGACCATCCCAACTCTTTTTGAAGGACATCCAAAGATTTATATGATCACAGAGAGTCAGGCCCTTGTTTTAATGAAAGACATGGACAAGGTGTTCAGTGACACTATTCAGCATCACTATATTGGGGCATTAGGAACCACACAGACTGGAGGTTGAGAATCCTCTGCTGGCCTCTCTAACACCTCTTCAGACAGAAATCTAGATTCCTATGTGGTCTCCCATCCAGGTTCTAACCAGCTGCAGCCCTGCTTAGCTTCAGTGGGCGACTTTGTGAGAGCTGCAGATAGCTAGCTGCCGACAAGCTTGGTAGGTTGTGTCACTCAAGCTAAATCAACTTAATTGCTAATAAGCATACTTTCCATAAATTCACCTTTTCCAAAACTGTGCATGCTCTTGCACCCTTAATAAAAGTTCCAAAAATGTGTTTTACAGTGATGCTATACAGAAAGACCTTTTTTGGTTCCCCAAAGAACCTTTCAATAAAGAGTTCTTAAAAGAACTTTCATTTATTCATTTCCCTTTAGTTTAGTCCCTTATTTATCGGGGGTCACCACAGCGGAATGAACCGTCAACAATTTCGGCATATGTTTTATGAAGCAGATGCCTTTACCCAGTACTGGGAAATTAAAAGAACATCTGTATAAAAATTAACATCTTCCTTCCGTAATAAATAACTTTTTTTGTCTAGAGGTTTTAAAGATATCTGATTGTACTTTTCAAATGTACCTTTTCTTTTGCTATCCTTATTTAAGGCCCTAAAATATTCAGTATTTCTGGCCCTGAACCCTATGGCCTTCAAAATTAAAGATTCCAAAAGAAATGTTTTCTAAGAAGCAGAGCCTAAAATTATATTGAGATATATTTAATACCTCTAGAGAGCTTCTATGCAAACTTAAAAAGGAGAATTTATGAATCTGAGACTGGATAAATTCTAAGAATTTTGCTGGAGTTGAACAAGATACATTTGGAGATTTTTGTTCTTCAGATATTCTTCTAATAAATTAGAAAGTGTCATCAGCTGTGTTCATAGTTACCCACATTTGATTTTAAAACATGAACAATTCAACAATTTGCCCTTTAAGCTAAATTGATATCCCAATAACGTTGAAAGTGTACCATTCATACTCTATATCTTACATTTAAATTTATTAATTTATTACACAAAATAAACCTACTCCCACACGTTAGACATGCAGAGACAGTAAGACTGCATATGCATGATTTTTTAGAAATATATTTAGGATACAATCTAAAAATTCAGGACCCCCATTCATTTTCCAACAGGGGGCAGCAAATATACACCTCTTCACCCCATTAATCTAATTAATCCAAGAAACATTTTCCATTCCTAGAGATGTTTTTTTTCTGTAAAAATGGAATTAATTATGCATATGTATAAGGGAGCTACTTTCTGTTAAAGGGATATTTCCTGCATTTTGGTCAAACTTATTGGATACACATACTGTATTAATTCTGTGTGTGCTGTAAATGACACAGAAAGATAAATCCTGACAGTATTTCACATTTTGGATGACCTAAAACATCTCATCAGAACTTGAAATAATTATTAAACATTACTGAACGTAAAACATTAAAGCATTAGAGCATTAAAGTTTATACAATATCAGTTCCATTATCTGTTCCACACAAGTATGACTTTGTCCTGTGAAAAAAAAACAGATACTGTAACAAATCTTAGTGTTTTTTGTATTTTCAATAGAAACCAATGATAACCAAAATGATTAAGCTACAAATGAAGAGTTCGCAAAAAAGCATTATTCTCAGCCTCCTTTGTTTATGTTGAGTTATTTCACTTTGGAGACCATGAAAAGAACTTATTCTTTGCCATTTAAGTGAAATTAATGAACCTACACACTAGAGCCAGATAAAAATGCTCATTTTAGAAGAACATTTCAGATGGCATTCAGAGTTTTTTTCATCTGAACTCTTCAAATACTCTTTAAAACATCTTTTGTTTGGTATAAGAATAGAAATGAGTAAAAGTCAACAAAGGTCATATTAAAGGAATAGTTCACAAACAGAAAAAAAGAAAGAATATGACCTCATCATTTACTGTATGTGCTTTTAAACCATTATGAGTTTCATTATTTTGTTGAACGCAAAATAAGATATTTTGAAGAATGCTGGTTGCTGGCACCCATCCATCCATCCATAGTAGGAAAAAAATAGTTCAAAAGCTGATGGATGGGTACCAGCTACCAGCATTCTTCAAAATATCTTCATTTATATTTAACAGATGAAATTTACTTAGTTAATTTTTGAATAAATGGTGACAGAACATACATTTTTGGGTGAACTTTCCCTTTAAGATCAACACAAGAGTAAGGAAATAAATTCTTTCTCTCAACCCTCAGCTTTGAACTCTCTATTCCCTGTTCCGTTCATTTATAGATTCAGCATGAGTATATTTACATGCATTAATATAAACTTTTTCAAATCAATCGGTTTATAAACGCCCCTTTATATCAATCCCCCTAAAGCCATTGATTTATTTCCCCTCTCTTTACAGTGACCAAGAAAAGCTCAAAGCGACTTTTGGAATGAGTGCAACTAAAGCCATCCAATAAAACGCTTGATTCGCATTCTCTCCAGCAGCCAAGGTAATTCAGCATCGGCTGAATCCTTTCAAAGGAAATCAAAAGCTAACCTTATGATTAGATGTATTTCAGTGTAAAGTCCACATCCCATTACCTGAGCCAATGGAGGCTCTCTAAATGCATAGAGCTGCCATGCGTCTGAAGGGCTAAAGATTAATCCCTGGAGCCTATGGAGCTATTCACAGGTAGGGCCTTTCAGATGATGGACTAATAGGTATCGTTCTGTGGTTTGTGTGTGTGTGTGTGTGTGTGTGTGGTGGGGGTTATGCAAACCGAAGTGATTATACTTGGTAAGACAGGCTGTATCTGCAGCAGTGTGTATGTATGTGTGTGTGTGAGGGGGTTGGAGTTGTCGGTTGATTGATTGTTACGGGGGGCGAGAGGTTCCGCACGCTCACTTTGTGATGAATAGGCTGTCAGATGCCCTCCAACTACCCAAACAAGGCCGTGGTAAAACAGGCATTTAAGTGATTACACCAAACGTGTAAATATTAAATGTCTATTACGGAGGGATTATATATGCTGCCAGTCCGCAGACGAAAGGCGCAAGAGGGGAAGAAAAGACAGTGATGCGGATATGAGAGGAAAAATGTAATAGAAAAAAGGACAGGTGCTCAAGCTACGTATTTGTTGTTTCACGCCTGACTAATGTTTTTCTGTTTATTCTCCTCAAGGACCACATCTTGGGCATTAATCACATTTTGAGAGCACTCGAGGTGCTTGTGTGTGAGGGCGTTTAGTGTGTGTCATGTATCTCTGATGCTTTAATTTGACCGGGCATGTTACCGCATCCCCAAATTCAAATTAGCCGAGATAAAGAGCATTTTCGCACGGATGTATTGTGGTCTGGGGGCTGAAAATGTGTGAATATTTATCTTTTATTTAATGATGATTTGTGTGGTGTGCCCTTTAATTCCTGTGCAGCCGGGGAATCAATAGGGCGGCGTGCGACTTGAATATATTTGCGTCCTCTCCAGGTGGAGAGAGCGAGGCAGCAACCTGCAGGAATTATTTAAACTGGCTTGTCAAACAGACAGAGGACTGAGGAGATGGTGTTGTCCTTGAAGGTATACACAATTATATTGGATATTCAACAACTTGCACAATTTGGGATCTAACTGGTTTACGCCGAGGATTCTGCTGAGAGCGGGAAAACTCTCTGACAGTTTTGATGTGTAAAATGTGTCATCGTATGAATTTCAGATATTTAGGAATAATGAATGAGGGGAAGCTGCAGCATTTTGTGTGAATAAACCAAATCCAGAAATGTAGCCATTAGAAAGATTAATGGGCAAAATATGCACCGAGAATTATGATGTGAGGTTGCACTGAGAGATTTCAATGTCTTAATTTTTTATAAGTTCTGTAATTAAACATTTATATCTCTGGTGGTGTCTGTGGCTTCAGAAATGAAGCCGTTTAATTCAATACAATGCTAATTATTTCTAACAAACACTGTCTGCCTCCTTAAGTCAGACACTCTATGAGACATTGTCCCTCTTTCTTTCTTTCTTCCCTTCTTTCTTTCATATGGAAATGATGTGTTACAGTTCTGCTTACTCATGTTGACTGTTTATAGTTTAGTTGTCATATTTGGGACAACAGTTTTTTTTTTTCATCTTTGCCTGTCTTTCATTTTTGTTGTCTTGCTCCCACAAGTCCCCACGTGCCTCATTCCATTCATTTTTAAAAATGTCTTTTGCGGTTCCTGTTTGTCTTTTCGTTCTCTCTTTCAGTAAGATTCTGTCATGTTTTGGCTGTGCTACCTCTGATTGCACCCCAAAAATTGGCTCTAGTCTTTCTATTCTTTAAAGCCAGGGCAGTTATCATACCATTGTTTCCATCCTATTCGTCTCTTCCTTTTGTTCTTCTGTCAGTGTTGCTCCTTTTGGTTTGTCAGGAGGACAGGTCCTTTGTGCTGCCGTGGCTATTATGCTGTCCTTAACAGCATTTGTAAAGTAAACACTAAAACTTTACTTAAAGCGGCAGTTCACCCAAAAGGAAATTTATGTTATTATCTATTTCCTTCGTGTCATTCAAAACATTTCTTTCATCTTGAAATATATAGGAGGTGTCTACCTGAAATCTAAGTAGATTTTTTTTTCTGTGCAATGACAGACCACAGCTGTCTCTGGGCTTAAAGGGATAGTTTACATAAAAATGTACATTTCCTCACTATTTACTCATCCTCAAGTGGTCTTAAAAGAAGATATTATGTAAAAGCTGAAAACCTGAAACTATTGACTTCCATATAGGAATAGTAAAAGCAAATACTATGAAAGTCAAGTTACAGGTTTCCAGTTTTCTCCAGTCTTGTGTTTTACATAAGAAAGAAACTCAAAAAGAGTTTTGGAGATTATTTCTTTTGACATAGATATAAAGTAATACCAAGTTATTGGTTTGAATTAAAAAAAAACTTTCTGCTTATAAGTAAAATGTTGTATTATGTTTTGCTGAACCTCTTACTCCTAATAGGCTAATTAATAACCATTCATTTACCTTTTGTGGTATTTTAGAATATTTTTACTACTATTTTAATGATATATACTATTCTACAAACCATATTAGGGGCAGATTAGTGATTTGAAAGCCCTAAGCAATTCCAGTCATAAGTCCAAGAGTGAACATCAAGTGGAAATCCAGTGAAATCTCAATCTGCATAAAGCAAGGCAGGAGACCTCGGCTGACTGTGCTCCACCTTTGTCATTTGCCTCAGATGACAAAGCATGAAAAACAGCTCTGGTGTGTTGTTAAATAAAGCCACATGAGCTCAGGAGAACTTCAGAAGAAAACACTGTAACTTCATTTAGTCTGCTGCTGCATCAAGAAATGCCACTTGATTTGTTGATGGAAAAAGCGGTAGATCAGTTATGTGCAGTAGTGATGCCGGTATTTCTCCAGGCTCAGATCTCAGATCATTAAGAACACATTGTAGATATATGCTGGGCTTAGAGGAGTCCATATTTCAGCTTTGTTTATGGTAAAAACATACATTCAGTTCAAAGAGACCATCAAGAGTCTATGGCTATAGTTATGGTTATAGAGTCTAAGTATACGGTTATTAAACCAAGCCTCATTCTGCATGTGCAACAGCAGCTTTGTTTTTGTAGTTTCAGAATGGATGTGTTTGACTGGCTTCTTGGCCAGATTGGTGTCCTATTGCCTGTTGAGCATCTAAAGCTCTGTATTAAGGCAGAATGAGAACAAGTGCATATTCCTGATTTAAAACAAATATTTCAACTTTCCTGGAATTTGGGTTATACTATACATTTTAGTTTATTACAAAAAATACCAATATATAGGCTATATTTAATGTTTTATTGTCACTTGTTACTAGTTCATGAGCTTATTGGAAATCAACAACAAAATTCATTCATTCATTCGACTTTCTATGTCAGAGGTCGCCACAGCGGAACTACACCAACTATTCCAGCATATGTTTAAAGCAGCGGATGTCCTTCTAGCCACAACCCATCTATATATATATATATATATATATATATATATATATATATATATATATATATATATACATTCAATATCTTTTCGGCTTGGTCCCTTTATTAATCTGGGGTCGCAACAGTGGAATGAACCGCCAACTCATCCACCACATGTTTTACGCAGTGGATGCCCTTCCAGCCACAACCCATCACTGGGAAACATCCAGGCACTCAGTTACACACATACACTACGGACAATTTTAGCTTACACAATTCATCTATATCACATGTCTTTGGACTGTGGGGGAAACTGGAGCGGACCCAGTCTCAAACCAGCGACCTTCCTGCTGTGAGGCAAACGTGCTACCCACTGCGCCACTATAAAGCCCTATTAGTGAAGCCCTATTAATAAGTGTATCAAGTGTATGAGTGGCTTAAACACATTACTGACGTTAAAAATCTGTTCCATACTTAATTTAAACTACACATATTAAAAAACAGCAATAGTTTATTCCAAGTGCAGTCTCTTTTTGTGATTGATTTCAAACACTCGCTCAAACAATTGGTAACATGGTCTTTATGGCTTGTAAATAAGTATGAATTATTAGCTCCATTCCTTGAACATACTGAATCATCTGAAGCAGCTTCTTGTAACAGAAAATTTAGAAAAACTTAGGACATAAGGAGCGTTGGATGAAGTGACTGTGACTCAGCTGAAACCAAATCTGCAAATTCATCTTGTTGAACAGTGCGTGAACTGTCTGGGAAGGATTCCACAGTTATTTATTTCATTTTCAGAATTCAGATAATGCACTGCACAACTGACACATGACTCACTATTCAGTCTGTTATAAACACAGTAACAGCTTTGAATGATTCACTAAGTGTTTGGTTCAAATTGCACAGCTGCTTCATTAATCTTTTTGACTGATTCAAAAAAATCAATCATTACCAATTACTGTTGAAAATGATTTCATTGGGCTGCACGGTGGCTCAGTGGTTAGCGTTGTCACTTTAAAGAATTTTTAAAGAATACACTTTTAAAGACTAGAGCCAATTTTTGGGGTGCAATTAGAGGTAGCGCAGCCAAAACATGACAGAATCTTACAGAAAGAGAGAACGAAAAGACAAACAGGAACTGAAAAAGACATTTTTAAAGATGAATGAAATGAGGCACATGGGGACTTCTGGAAACAAGACAACAAAAATGAAAGTCGTTGGTTCGAGTTGGCATTTCTGTGTGGAGTTTGCATGTTCTCCCCCTGTCCACGTGGGTTTTCTCAGGGTGCACCGGTTTCCCCCACAGTCCAATATATAAATTATCTATAGGTGAATTGGATTAACTAAATTGGCTGTATGAGTGTGTGTGAATGAGAGAATGTATGGATGTTTCCCAGCACTGGGGGTTTATAAGTTAGTGCTGGGTTGTGGCTGGAAGGGTATTTTGGGGAAAAAGGAATTTATTTTTATTACTTTTGTGTCTTTATTTTTTATTAGAAAAAATATTTAGACTAACAACAGATTAATCAATCTTTTTCTTTTGTATGATACCATTTATTAAACAAGCATACTTCTTTCTTACTGTGTTGTATACTTCTTTGAAGGAACTGCTGACAAGAGGGAAACAGCAGAATAAGAATAAATATAGTGGGGGGAGGGGGGCTTGCTCCAGACTTCTGTCTAAAAAGAATTCTAGACATGTCACAAGGAGCTGGATGCTTGTAGAAGTTGTGAACGGTATTGGAGATGCACTTAATTGTTTATTTCTGGTATGCAGAAAAGGGTTGCAGAAAGAGGAAGTATGTTCGGGTACAATAGCCAAAGGACTGCAAAATGACTGAAAAGTGACGTTACACCAGTACGCGATCTGTTAATATCAGTTGTGTTTATATGTTGGGGTCTGGGAAATGTAAGTTAATTGTGAACCTCTTAAACATAATTCTTGTATTGCATTGGGGTTAAATAACCCAGAGCTCTGTCCTCAAATTATTTATTTGTATCTAATAAATTACTAATATTTTTTTGGACACTGAAGAAAATTCTCTCCTGACCTTTTTGTATTGAACATGCAAGGAATTGGCTAGATATTCCAACAGTATCCGCCTCAAAAAAATTATGCCAGAGTAATTGGTGGTTCATTCCGCTGTGGCAACCACTGATAAATCTGGGACTAAGCCAAAGGAAAGCTCTGAGTGAGCTCTGCGTGAAATGTGTAACAAACTAGTCCTACACACAAGAGCTATTTGAAAACAAAATCTCTGACAAATGAGCATTGTCTTTTGTGCTAACAGAATAATTAACTTGGGTCTGTTGAATTATTCAAAATAATGCACACCCATGGTTAAACACTAACACAACATTTTTTTGATGAACTCTCTTAATTTTACAGAATGTTCTTGTATTTATATTTCTAAAAAATGTGATTAAAATACATTGTTATTGCTGTTTTTTTTAATTGCCCCCATTGTAGTCACCCTCCTGGTGCCTGAATCCCTGTGCGGGTGAGTAAATGATGACAGCACTGTCAGAAAGGATGAAAAATGCACCAATAATGAGAAAAGAAAAAAGCGTTGAGTGAAAAGAAACGAAACGGAAAGTGAAGAGAGGAAGCTAAATCAATACTCTCTTGTCTCGCACTCCAGTCAGCGTGCATACGAGCGATATTTCCTCACCTTATATGTTCTCTCATGCCTCTCTGCTCCTTCATCCCTCATTCATTCGGCCACTTTTCCTCCGCAGACACATCCTCTCATCCCTCTGTTATAAGAAATATAATCCCATTGATCAGAAAACCAATGGGAAGCCTTTCTCTGTAAACACGCAGCCGTTCAATAGGAGGGCCAGGGACTCTATGGGGAATTCAGGACAGGTGTGAGAGTGTGTGTGTGCTGATTACTGTAAGTTGTGTGTGTTCTGTATTTGACTTCTGAGATCCAGAGCGGCTTAGAATCAATTATAAGTCTTATTGCCTTCCTGTCTTGTCATCTCCAACACGTACACGCTTCATCCCGGTGTCGACCGAGGGCATGAAGCCCACGCGTGTGTGCAAACGTGTACATTTTCTTCGATTCCTCCCAAACTCCCACCAGTGCAATTAAGCGTTGTGCTTTGTGGACGAGGAGATCAAAAGTGTGACACTTCTCTTTCGACTGCAGATGAATGCGGAGCGACGGCACGAATGGACCGGTGCGAGTCTGGTTATGGATTTCTGACCCTGTTCCCACTTTCTCTCGGCTGTCGCTCCTATTGCAGCTTGTGCAAGTGTTTAAGAGTATGAATATCTCTGCGGAGTGTGTGGTGTGACAGGCCGTGGCCTTAAAGAGAGCAGAGTCCTTTCCTTTCTTCAGACTGATCCTAAATCATGGGTTGACAGTTTAAAAGGCCACCACACAGCTTTTTACTCAGTCTCTGTCACTGTACATGAGTCCTGAGTGTGTGTGAGAGGAGGGACACATGAGAATGGCCATCTTTGTGCTCTATTATGCACAATTGTGCACATTCGTTTGCACGCTGCTTGCAGAGTTTTAATAATATATTTATTCCTGTGACGGCAAAACTGCATTATTACTGCCGTCATACAGGTTTAGATTTATTTGAATTATAAATAATTTTTAACATGTAAAAATATTGAATGTCACTTTAGTTAATTTTTGTAAAACTGATTTGCTGAATAAAAAACATTTCTGTTTAAAAAACAAATATGTGTGTGCATTGATGGGTTTGTGTAATGAGTATTTTTTCTATTTTTTAATATCTCTTAATTTAGCTGGGTTTACAGTTCGGTTATATATTTCACATCTAAGACTTTTAATTAATTACAAATAGCAAGTAAATCTGAAAAGATAAAGTCAGCAGTATATTATTCTGCTTTTTGTCTGTTTGCTGTTTTGGCCATCATCAAATCAGGGCAGATTTTGTACATTTTAATTAATTCACCAAAAATGTAAAATAGATGAGTTTTCCTTTGATATTAGGTTGTCTATAAACAATCATTGCATAAATGTTTAAAGAGCCTCTTCTTACCTTAACGATTTTGGTTCACATGACACAAGTCAGAATTACTCGAACCGGCTGATGGGAGGCAAAAGTGATAGAGTTTGGTACAAACATGAAAAAAAATCCAGCAAAAATATGAAAGTGGCAAAATAACAATAAAAAAAAATAAACTATACAATGTTTACAAGGTATTTACCGGCTAGTTGAGCTAAATCAAAAGATTTGAATAATGTCTGCCAAAATACAATCTCGCCAACCTTTCCAATATCTCCACCCTCTCCAATATCTCCGATCTCTCCAACCTTTCCAATATCTACAACCTCTCCAATATCTCCAATCTCGCCAACATCTCCGATCTCTCCAACCTTTCCAATATCTCCAATATCTCCAACCTCTCCAATATCTCCGATCTCTCCAACCTTTCCAATATCTCCAATATCTCCACCCTCTCCAATATCTCCGATCTCTCCAATATCTCCGATCTCTCCAACCTTTCCAATATCTACAACCTCTCCAATATCTCCAATCTCGCCAACATCTCCGATCTCTCCAACCTTTCCAATATCTCCAATATCTCCAACCTCTCCAATATCTCCGATCTCTCCAACCTTTCCAATATCTCCAATATCTCCACCCTCTCCAATATCTCCGATCTCTCCAATATCTCCGATCTCTCCAACCTTTCCAATATCTACAACCTCTCCAATATCTCCAATCTCGCCAACATCTCCGATCTCTCCAACCTTTCCAATATCTACAATATTTCCAACCTCTCCAATATCTCCAATCTTCTCCAACCTTTCCAATATCTCCAATATCTCCAACCTCTCCAATATCTCAGATCTCTCCAACCTTTCAAATATCTACAATATCTCCGATCTCTCCAATATCTCCGATCTCTCCAATATCTCCGATCTCTCCAACCTCTCCCACCTTTCCAATATCTTCAACCTCTCCAATATCCCAGATCTCTCCAACCTCTCCAATATCTCCGATCTCTCCAACCTCTCCCATATCTCCAATCTCTCCAACCTTTCCAATATCTCCAACCACTCCAATATCTTTGATCTCTCCAATATCTCCAATCTTTCCAATATCTCAGATCTCTCCAATATCTCCAATTTCTCCAGTCTCTTCAATCTCTTGAATCTCTCCTTCCAATATCTCCAATCTCTTTTATCTCTCCAACATCTCCAATTTCTCCAGTATCTTCAACCTTTCCATTATCTCCAATCTCTTCAATCTCTCAAATCTCTCCACCCTTTTCAATATCTCCAACCTCTCAAATCTCTCCAATATTTCTAACCTTCCCAGTATCTCCAATCACTCCAATATTCTCACACAATACACAGTACTCCTACAACTACCCACTGGGAATGAGTGTTTGGGAGCCATTTTATATCATTGGCCCAGTCCATGAATTATACCATTTTAGAATTTAGTATTGTTATATGTAGACAAATATACATATAAAATACATTAAACAAAATATAAATTAATGGAAGTAAATAAGTATGCATAGGCAACTCAAAATACAACACAACAAACAAAACAAATATGAATGTAAATGTTTTTTTTTTTATTTTTATTTTTTATCACCGGCCATGAGGTTATGACCCTGATAATATCACCCCAAAATGGACATTCTGACTGAATGGTAGGAAGGTATCCATAAATGTCTCAGTTTGCAACCTGAACAGGTCTGGTTTTGAGGAGTGGATAACGATGAGTGTATGTAATCTTTCTATGGTTTGTTTTTTAACAAATGATGTTTCAAATAACTGTCTGTGGTTATTTTTGTGTGTTATGGAAAGATGATATGGGATATTGTGTTTTAATTGCTTTTGTATTGAAATGGTACATAAATTGTGATAACCTTACACAGTTGACAAAAAATGAACTTATTCACACTAAACAAACACACATGCACAATACACTGACAGCACTATACAGAGTTACATATTACATTACTCTGTATTACATATTTGTTTGCCTGGCAATCGGTCCATGTCTGAAAGTGTATAGAAATTAGCGTATGGGTGTGTGGGAATGAAAATTATCATATGCATTTGTTTATATGTCTTTTCAACAAAGAAGGCTCACACAAATTCCAAAGGCAGATACTGATCAGATCAGGGTCTGGTGTGTGGACTTTGGGGGTTTTACGATGTGGCCCCATGTTGATTTATCAGTTTGAATGTCTCAGAATTTGGCTTTAGTCACATGGTCAAGAAAGATACAAAATAGGTGGTAAACACTGCTCTGCCTCTTTTCCTGGCCTGTCTTTTCCTGGTCTGATTCTTTCCTGGTCTGATTCTCTCCTGCTCTGCTCCTCTCCTCCTCTGGGGTTTTTGAGGCCTACTTGCTCTCTTTGGGCGTACTCACACTATGTACAGTTGCCTTGAACTGGGCCAAAGCACGCTTGTACCCCCTCCCGTCTCCCCCTACGGCCTGCACTCACATTACATTCGGGCCTGGGCACGCTTACGTCATTGTTGATGTGCTGTTCAGTAAGCGCTCTTGCTCAGCACAGTGGAGATTTCTTTAGTTATATTGTTTTAGTGGTTTGATATGCAGTGACACGCAGTCAAATATTTCGCTGAACAGATCAGCCACTTTTGACACTCATAAACAATCATAAAGTTGTCGTGCTGCGGAAGTTAGGAGGTTTGCTGAAGGTGCGCAGCTTTCGTGCAGTAAGGGGTTTGCGTTTTAATAATCTACGACAGTTTGCGTTCATTGAACAGAAAGAATGGTTATTAAATCCATATGAAACAATTCCTCAAAAGTCACATCTTGATTTCAGTTTCGGGCTTTGGCACGTTTTGCGCTCTGTGAGCCCGATTCAGAGCACTCACACTTCTCAAACGATCCGGGAAACGGGCCTGGGCACGGTTTGGATAGCATAGTGTGAGTAAGCCCTTTGTCTCTCCGTCCCTTTGTCTCTCCTTCTACCTCTGGTAACTTTAATTTTACATTTAAGCTAGGTACAATTAATATCATATGTTTTATCATTTCATATTTTATCATTTATACAGTTTTTTGTATTTAATTTAGTTGTAACCACAGATAATTATTGTCATTAAATCATTTCATTTTCAAGTAATTGTGAATTACTTTTGATTTAACATCAACACTTAATTGCTCCATTTTGCAATACAATACAAGCACATAATATCAATGCTCTCCCATATTTAAAGCTATTAAAACTGCCCTTATTTACGTTTTTGGCATAAGATTGCAGAAGAAAGGTTTTAATAGAATGTACAGGTTTTTTTACCATCAATTCTGATAATTTTTTAGTCACTCAGCAGAACAACAGTTCGAATCGCTGTGGTTAAAACCCATTCTTACAGGTGAAATATGTGTATGTAACAGTCATATTTTGTCGTAAGTTGTATTAGACTTGTAAGATGCGGTGGTCCATAAACAATCATTGTATATACTTTTGGACATTCTAAACAATACCTATTTTTAACATTAAAATTAAATAAGCTTAGTGGACAAAATTTGGGATCAATGGGGATAAAATTCTGTCTATTAAAAGGTAAATGTTGCATTGTGTTAACATTGACTGTAAACAGTAGTTGCTGCCTTAATCTTAAGTTTCATTAAATTAACTTTACAAGTTTTTTCAACCTGCGTTAAACAGACTTAAAACATCAAGCTGAATTTGGTGAATCTTAAAAAATAACTTGAAACATGGTTTTCCCTTTTTTAATAGTAATACCATTTTTAGACTAGAGTACCCTTACAACTGGATATCTACAATCCTGACCTATTTAGGCATAATTTGGGTGTCTAAAATCATAAAATCATTTAATACGAGCAGCTAAAACCGAAAAGATAAACAAAAAAAGGCAATTTATTAATCTGTTTTAGTCTGTTTGCAATCAAAGCATCTGAGAGTGACATTTAGATGCTTCATTTAATTAAATGCAAGCATAAAGAATGGCCTTCTTCTGCCTAAAACACATTTAGCTGTCTATTTTAAGCATGGCGATGATAATATAACTAGTCTGACAGAAGTTCACTTGCAATTATAATTTTAATTCTCTCTAAATGCGTCTTTTATGTGCATGTGTTTTCATATGCTGCTTTTACAGGGTCTTTTCACAGATTTGCAAAGGTCAAAGTCGGAGATGAGGGTCCTACATCAACATGATTTATCTTCACTACAGCAATATTACGGGGTATTAATAAAAATAAGAAATATGGCTTTGTGCGGCTCCACAAAGTCCACAAGATTGCACTCAAAGTGGTGCCAATTTGCCCAATGTGAAAAATAGTTGTGATGGGATGATCACACTACTCTGATTTGATATCATACGCTATGTCAAGCTACTTCAACCCAAATTTGGGTGAAACATGGACTAACAAATCCACTCGGCAAATTTTTTAAATGTTTAACCAAAAGCATTTCTAAGAGTGTTTGTGTTACCTGGCCTAAAATATTTGAGATTCATTTACTATGCAGTCAATTTTAATTGAAAAGGTAATCTGTGGTGTTGCAGCATAGGTGAATGATGGTGCTCAATTTAAGACAAATGTTTGATTCCAGATTAAATCTCAGACAAAAAAAATAAATAAATAAATGCAGTAATATTTTTATACTTTTTTATACTATATTTATACTTATGACATGTCATGAATATGAAGATTTTATGCATGCTTTTGACAACTACGACAAATTTCATAGTTAAATAATAAATTCAAAGATGACAATGATAAGTTGACAACAAAATACATCATAACCTGTCATAAATATCTCATAAACATGTCATGGTGCATATATAATTGTGTAATGAATTTAATAACAAGATCATAAAAATTTTTTGACCTCAACTACAGAGGTACAATTTTAATTTTGTCATTAAGATTTATTAGGCTGTCAACTTTCATTGACACATTTAATTATACATTGTGATGTCAAAAGTGATCAGAAAAGACAAAGACAGTTTATAATGAATAAATATCCATCTCATAATAAAACACACTTTAAACGATCTCATCTTTGCATTTAATATGACCTAATTGTACGCATGATTCTCTATTTTAAAGATAAGTGTAAATAAAGTGCATGGCACAAAAGCATTAAGGGCGTGTCCGAATACAATAGCTTATTCTCCTAATGAATTAAGAGTGTGTTTTGAGCATAACGTACATTAAACCAATCAAGGTCTCATCTCCCATTCCTTTTAAGAGTCATTTGCGTTGCGTCATGGCGTATTTGCTATTTACATGGCAAACTTTGTAAGTGGAAAAACTGAATGCTTCACTAGCAAAAAAACAGTTAAACAGACCATCTGCTCAAGGATAAAGACCATCTACAGAGCAAGCCTCCTCCATTCGACCTCTTTACTTTACTTTTACACTTTGCTTTACTCAATTTAAGGAAACGGTAGAAACTCACTCCACTGAAGACATCCATTAGCCTACATTTTTAATTTTGCAATTTCATTTGTTAAGTGCAAAGATTAGTTTCAAAACTGTTTCTAAATTTAGTTCTAGCTTCCAGTAAAGAATAAATTAACAATAATAATGAAGTGTGGTCAAAAAACTGAGTTATATCATTTGGTGATGCAGACGTCTCTCAAAACCCGACAGGTGGACAAATCTAAACTTGTTTTATTAAAACAAATATAAATATGCATATAATAAATAATACTACTAATAATAAAATTATACAAATGGAAATTGTCATGAATAAACTGAAAAAAACATATGTAAAGATATTAATGAATTGCTGTACGTCCTGTGTTTATTAAGTGATGTATGAGCGTTTTGGACACGCATAAGCACATACTGTAACTAGCACACTCTGTGCTGGACTTTAGACTAGCTTTTAGGTCTATGTCAGTTCCTCAAAATTGCAAAAATGTGCCAACAATGCCACTTAAAACACGTCCTTTTTAGCCCAGCATGCCCATGAGTCCACAAAGTGGTCCAAATTGATTTGCTATTTTAACAACATGGTGCAAAACGTGAGAATTACAGTTGTGCTGATTTGAAAACAGTAACAAATCATGCCATACACGTCTTGCACCTTATTGCGATGAGTGTATGATAGGGCCGTTAATGACAGTTGTCTTAAACATGCATAAACTCTTCTTCATATTCATGACATGTGTCATGTCAGGATTAGAAAGGTGTCATAACAGTCTTACTATATAAACACTCCTCAAGTAAAATGTTACCACAAATGCTAAGTTGCTTAAGCCAATATCTGAGTTAAACATGCAATCAAAAATTATTTGACCCAGAATTGGGTTAAAACCACCCAGCATTTTAGAGTGATCTTATTTCTTGACTTTTATACCAACTATCATTTCAGTTAAAGTGGCAAAACGCTTAAATATAAGATGAAAAAAGAGTGTCACTTTTACTGTCTCCTTGAAATTTCCTATCATGTCTCTTTCCTTCAGATTAGTGACATCAGTTCAGCAAGTCTTAAAACTCCTCTCTGACAACGTGCAGAAAAAAATCTTTACACTCTACAGCACAATGAGCTGACACACTCTTCCCAGGAGAACTTCATCCATCCCTCACTCTCACACAGAGGCAAACATCTGCTTGAGCACAAACGCGAAATGTCAGAACAAATCACAGTGTAAATAAAGGTAAAGAAGACTACACCTCCATGAGGGAAGATTCTAGTGACACTTTCTATGTTAAAAGTCATTAACACCATGCTACAGCATTTGGTGTGCTGTTTTTAGTGGTTTGAATCTTGCTGCCATGGGTGCAGCTAGGTTGGTTGTTCACTACAGTATAGCTCAAAAGCATTTAAAATGCTCACATTCATATGTGGCTTCAGTCCCACTTTCAGTCCCAGTATTGATGTCCACAATGAATGGTATTTTTGAGAGCCTTACGTCCTTGCAGATTCTGCGAGGTGTTTAGACTTAAATATTAGAGATTTAGGCCCCATTTACACTAATATGTTTTAGTTTTAAACGTTTTGGTATGGCTACGCCTTCCGTCCACACTACCCTTGAGTTTTCAAGCCCTAAAAATGGAGCTTTTTGAAAATTCTGAAGAGGCCGTTTTGGTTTTAAAATGCTGCTGCTCCATGTTAGTGTGGATGGGGGAAAACAGAGACATCTGAAAATGGAGGCGTGGCTGCAGACATTCATCTGGTTGGGCTTTTCCTTCACTATTAAGTACACAAAGTTCAGTCTTGCACCCTTTCCTTAAGTTTAGACTTCGCAAGTTTGATATAGAAAACAAACTCCCAAGTACACATTGGGCAAATCTTCAAAGGGAACAGTGTACTTTATAACGTCACTCACATCACCCTGGCTATCTTAACAATAAATGAAAATGTGATCTGAAGAACTATGTATTTTCATTTTGATATTAACAACTTAACAGACACCAAAAATGTTGAGGCGTCTTGTAG
The DNA here is from genome assembly GCF_903798145.1 of Danio aesculapii. Lineage (NCBI taxonomy): Eukaryota > Metazoa > Chordata > Actinopteri > Cypriniformes > Danionidae > Danio > Danio aesculapii. The sequence continues at coordinate 30,469,469 of NC_079437.1, forward strand.
CTACATATTTATATGAGCATCATCTTTACTGTATGCATATTTATAACAAAACTGAGCCTATAACATAACTGGCTCCTTTCTTTTTCATTGAAAAATATGAAACATACGTCTCTTTTGCTGAATATCAGTTTTAATAATCAATAATGGCCATTATAAAAGTATAACATAAGTTTATACAATATAGGGAATAAAGGCAAGCCATCAGTCAATGTGCAGAATCAGTGTATGTGGTTAAATAATGTATTAACTTATCTTTGCGCTCAACCAAAACGCATTACCTGAGAACAAGTAATAGATTCAAAAGACCAATAAGTCATTAGATAGAGACAAGATGAATTAAATATCCTGTTTAAGAACTATAGTGAGATGAACGGAAGATCCTTAATGAACTGTCCGACTAGCGCTGCTCGCATCTGGGGAGCTGTGCTCAAAGCACACACTGACTGCCTGGAGCTCAGACGTCCACATACGCTGCAGCGCATGCCAGAGTGTGTGTGTGGTCACGTGATGTGTGTTTTCAGCGGTGTAGTGTGGATGGAGAGCTGTTCAGAAATGCTAGGTGAAACGCCAGTGTGGATGTGGATAGTTTTTGTTCTAAATTAAGCTAAAATGTATAAGTGTAAATGGGGCCTAAATGTGAAACAAGTCTAAACAATGTAAAAGTTAAAATCATATGAATAGTTCAGCCAAACATGATAATTATGTCAACATTTACTCACCCTTCAATTTTTACAAACATACTTGAGTTTCTTTCTTCTAATAAATACAAAAGAAGATTTCTGAAGAAAGGCAGGAAACCTGTAACCATTGAACTCTATAGTAAACTGTTTTCCAAGTCAATAGTTACAGGTTTTCTGCTTTATTCAAAATATCTGCTTTACTCTTCAACAGAAGAAAGAAACTCATAAAGGTTTGGAACCACATGAGGGTAAGTAAATAGTCCTTGCTAAGTATAAAAATCTTTGAAACAAACAAAACAAAAATGCTTACTGCCTTAAAGCTTGTTTTCTGACCTGTTTATATTTTTTTTGTAGACAGCACAATACTAATGTACACATTGTGAACATCGGAAAAGTTAAGAAATCAGTATTTTAAAATATTTTATTAGAATTTATGCCTGCTCTCTTACTGTTTGTTGGATTAATAGGGTACAGCACGAAAGCTCCAGGCCATTTGTAACATTAGTTTTTGTCTTCAGAGCTTACACAGAAATGCTCCAACTAAAAGTACTGCAATCCTCTCAATTAATATCCATTTGTAAGTACAGTAACTTCTGCTGTTTCAGAGGACTGTCAGGATGCAGAACCTGCTGGATAACGGTTACAAAATACACTGTGAACTTGAATCCACCTCAGCACCCTCCTGGGAGAACCCCAGGGAGCAGATGCTGGATTTGTGTAATGGGCGTTTGAGAGTGTTGTATGGATCATTGTCAGGCCCAACAGAGAGAAAACAGCGGAGCAATGACTCACTGTGAGAAACTGAAATGTACACTTACTTCTCCCCAGTCTTTAAGTTCTCTTTAAGCTAACCACTTATATGTACCAATTTAAGTGGAACTGACCCTCGGTTTGCCTTTATGGGTCAATAAAACTAAAAGTGTACATACTCCCATGGTGCGTTTCTTGCAGTAATAAGCCTGCAGGCAAAAGTAGGGTTATGGCTGGGATACTTTAGCTTCTTGAATCAAGTTTAGTTAGTTTGTAAAGTGATTTTTCTAAATAAATGCTCTTTTAAAAATGCAGCAGTATAAACTGGGACGCAGTTGCAAAGTAGTTGTAATCAGAAGTCTGTCAGTGGACCATAAAAATAAAATGTCACTTCCTTTTTTTTCTAAATTTTGCAGCAAAAATGTCCCTTCAAATAATCAGTCAACAAAGTTTCATAGACAACCTATAGGAAATTGGACAATGCCAAGTTTTAAAAGTTTCTTTACAAGCTACAAACTTTTAAACAGATAGTTTACTGATCCTCTAATTCAGAGATGCCCAAAGGCTCACAGGCCAAAGTTGGCCCATTGTGACCTTTAACCCACCATTGGCATACCATTCCATCCGAGTGGAGAGTGAGTATGATGGAGAGGGTTGGGGTGAAAACCTTAAACACAGAAATCGTCATTTTCTAATTTGACGTTACCTTTTTGTTTGTTTTATTGCTGAGCTACAAAAAAGCAAACTTAAATTAAATGTTCCAATTAACTGTTGTAAATAAATCTGATTTATAAAAACATAAATAATGTCACTTGACAGATTAGTTAATATAAAGCAGTGTTTTCTAGTCATTTTTAAACATTATTGATTAATTTTGGAAATTACCCATGTCAAATATATTTACCTTTGGCCCACTAACCTCAATCAAGTTTGGTTTTTGGCCCTTCAAAAAATGTTTGGGCACCCCTGCTCTAATTACTGCGAGGTGACATGTTCTGTAGCTGCATTATTTAAATTCAACAACAGTACTTTAAAAAGTAATGCATTACAATATTGGTTAACTAGGCAAGTTAGGGTAATTAGGCAAGTTATTGTAAAATGATGGTTTGTTCTGTAGACTATCGAAAATAAAATTAGCTTAAAGGGGCTAATAATTTTGACCTTAAAATGTATTTAAAAAAATTAAAAGCTGCTTTTATTCTAGCCGAAATAAAACAAATAAGACTTTCTCCAGAAGAAAAAATATTATCAGACGTACTGTGAAAATGTTCTTGCTTTGTTAAACATCAATTGGGAAATATTTAAAAAAAGAAGAAAAAAAATCAAAGGGGGGCTAATAATTCTGACTTCAACTGTACTTTTCTGAAGATTGCGAATTATGTAGCCAGAGCTACGTATGGCTGCATTTTTTCATCGGTCGGTTGGTCAATCAATCAGTCAATGGTGGCCTCTGGTGGATTTACACAAGAACAGCAGGCATGAATGGCACTCACAAGAGAAATTTGAGAGCTGAAAAAACATACACAGCCACCTCTGGGGGATTTGCGAAAACAAAAACTGCAAAAAAACATAGCTCCTGGGACGTATTTTGCTCTCTCCAGAAATGTATATAGGGGTACGTAATCAGAATGAGCCTGGCTTGAACAATGTACACTGTAAAAAAATGATGGGTTACACACAATTCCATTATGTTGTCCCAACATAAATTGATTAAATTAACTCAATCATTTTTTTACAAATTTAGATGGATTGAACATAAACCAATGAATTTGTCACTAATAAAATCTTAAGAAATGTGTTGTTTCAACTCATTTTAAATAAGTAGCTTAAACAGGTTATTTTTGAGTGTATTTATAAATGTTAGAGAAATGAATTACAGATGTAATTACATCCAGGCATTTAATCAAGCATAAATAAAATGTAAAAACATGTATAAGTACATTGTAATGAATGATTAATTTCAGTCAAAGTACATACTTAATATGAAATGGGACCAAATAAATAAATAATAACAGCCAGTTCTCCTCTGACCAAGAGAAAGAAGAATGAAGTAGTGTGAGCCAGCAGTGTACGACTGCTGCTGGGTAAACATAGCCTAGGCAAGTTGTAAACCTGCCAGTAAACGACTGTGAACAACACGAGGGAATTGAACAAAGAACTTTTCGCATCTTGACACAAGACTGAAATATGAAATCCTGATCTGTATTAAGCGGTGCGGTTATTGTTGAACACAGAGACAAATCGTGCTCATCTCCAATGACCCCGGCGAGGAAAATGAAAGTCCACACCCTATCAGTAAATAAATCAATCAAAATTTAATTCAGACTTGCACACGGTGACCTTCACATCGACGGACTTATAAAAACGGCCATCATGCCACGTGAATTTCATTTACGGCCTCCTACTCTCTGTCCTCTAAAAGCAATAAGGAGTAATTGGGGATGGCACTCACTCATACCAAATGATCTTTTTCAGTCCTCTCCACCGAGCTGTCAGGGAAACACAATCCCTCTCTCTGTCTCTCACTCTCTCTCGCTCTCGTTCTCCTCGATGCGCATTTATCCCATTACTCTCACTGTGGAGACTAATTAACTCTGCATAAGTGAAAATGAGAATTGGTTTCTAGTGGGTGTTGGACGGATGACAGAGCCTCTCAATCCTCGCGTATGCAGTTTACACACCTTTGGCTTCCTCTGTGATTGTTAATCTGTATGTCCCCAATTAAAGCCCACCGGGGGTGTCATCGCGATGTCATCAGGTGTGTGCTCATTAACACTTGACGGTTAACTCAGCCCACTCAAGACCTGGCATGGCCTCATTTGTTTCGCTGTGTAACGAAACCGATTTGAAACGAGTGTAATATGTTTTCCTCATTTAAGAAATATCATGAGCAAGGGTGCTGTTGCACTGAATATCTAGCCATGAGGCTAAAGATACTCATAACCCTGTTGATATTTGGTAAACAAACAATGGGTGCAGGGGCATGTGTGTGTACTGCTTGGACTGGGTAGCCCTTTGGTCTCATTTTTCAATCTCATCTTTGGTGTAATTACATCGATGCAAAGGTCTTGTAAGGCATCTACAGGAATCATACTGGGTGTAATACAGTTATTTTGATTTATACAACAGTTCTGTCTGGTTCTTTAATCTGATTGGCTGATAGCTGTGTGATATTCTTCAAGTAACAGCACTCGTTTAACCTCTTCACCCTTCACCCTTGTGTATTACTCCGCCCACATACAGCAACAAGCAGAGGACACTCTACAGTTTGACAAATATTCCTGAAGTTGGACAACATAATGTACTTTTTTTTTTAGACAAGAATATAGTTGTTTAGATTGCAACTATGTAGTTTATTTATAAGGATAATGCCTATTTTAAATATTTATAATTTCTGAGAGACAGCACGTCGGCGGCCATTAGACTGTCATTAAGCAGACCAAAGATGGTTGATGCTGTCCGTCAACAAGAGACCGCATAATAAACCCTGAGAGAAGGAAAAAATTCAGTGTAATTTTAAACTACAGTTGATCAAATCATTATCAAACAGGTAAATGACTTTCTAAGTTGATCTCTCCCTTTTGTATGTTGTAGTGCTGTATACCATAGTAATTGTAGTGTGTTGAGCGTGAGATGGGACTTATCTTAAAGTCTTAGAACTGGAGGTGGCCATCTGTTTCTAATGAGTCTCCTGTTTTTGTTACTGCAGACTAGTTCAGAAAACAGAAAGAAAGAAGAAATGCCTGCATGTGTTTAGCGTTTTTCCTTATAGCAAACACAACAGTAATCTGGTAGTGATTGCATTGCTTTGATTTGTTCGGGGTTAATTATTATGATCTCCTGATTGCAACAGAGAACTATTGTGAAATGTCCAGACTGATGCCGTTCAGCCTTATAATCTTAAAATGTCAGCAAAATCACCTGTTTTGTCATTACTTTAGATATTACGCTAGAGAATTATCCAAATACTAGCTCTAAAGTGATGTTGGTGAAGTAGCAACGATTTCTGCTGTTCTGATATCAGCTGCAGATGTGAATGAATGGTGGAAGAAAGTAGTTCCTCATACAAAAGGATTTTGAAACTCTCTTGTTTGTTTTTCTTTATTAAACACATAGATTATGCCGTCGAACTGTTGTATAAATGCAATATCACACTCAACATACAATGTGGCTGTATATTGTCACAGGTGGGACACTAAGGCACGCCTCCCACCAGTGCAGATATACAGCCACATCGCACTGCTACGAGTGTGATACTGCTATATATACACTCACTGGCTACTTTATAAGGTATGCCTGTTAATGCAAAAATCTGTTGCTCACACACTAAAGTTCAAACAAATAGAATGTGGAAGGAAGTTGTGGATCAGCAGGGATTTTCACACACAGTCATCACAAAATATTTGGTAACACTTTATTTTGATGCTCCATTTGAGTATTAGTAGACTGTCTGCTTAATATCTGCTGATACTGCTCCTTCAACAGACATTTAACTGACTATAAGAAACTTTGCAAGTACATGTCAGCTAACACCAACTCTAACCCCAACCTAACAGTCTACTTATAATCTAATGAGAATTAGTTGACGTAGATGGAATGTAACAAACGGACCATCAAAATAAAGTGTGACCAAATATTTTAATGAGTGGTCAAAAAAAGTCTTGTTCATGTCATAGATTTTTTTTCAAGCTTTTTTCAAGCAAAAACAACTTAAAGCAGTAGTTTACTTAAGTTTTTAATTCTTTAATTTATCATTTATGCATGTCATCATTAATTTCTTTCTCCCGTTGAACACAAAAGAAGATATATTGAAGTAAGCTGAAAACCTGTAACCACTGACTTTAAAAGTATCTGTTTTTCCTAGTAAGTCAATTGGTACTGGTTTCTGGATTTCTTCAAAATATCTTCTTCTGTATTTAACAGGAGAAATTAACTCATAAAGGTTTAGAGCCACCTGAAGAAGTGTAAACTGTGAGTACATTTTCATTTTGGGGTTAACTATCCCGGTATTATAATGAACTTATCCAAAGCTGTGTAGTGCTATCATATCAATATGGGGTAAAATATTTGAGCAACTTGTTGATTCTACACCATGAAGAATTTAGGCAGGTGTGATGAATAAATGGGTCAGGTGTACTCAGTAAAGTGGCTGGTTTGTGGTGTTGTGTTGCATCATTATTTTCAATGTACAGTGTTTACCATTTAATTTGGAGCAAAAAACACCACAAATCTTGTAACTAATCTCACAACAAATTAAAAATTGTGCTTTTTCAAAAACACACCAATACATTTTAAATGGCATGAATAGCAAACCCAAACTACAATGTATGCAACACAAATGTTTTATGAATTTCTATACTGTAGGTACTTTGCCTTTCTTCTTCTTTCATTCTAATGTTTGATCAGTGAGTTATTTGATAAATCTATGCAGTTCTATACATTTCTACTAATCAATCTGCATGACTTGCTGTTTCAGAAGTGGACAACTTCTATTTTATTTAGAGAATAGTCACATTGAACAAAGTATGTGTGTGTGTGTGTGTGAGAGAGAGAGAAAGAGAGATTTACTTTTTCTATACTCTCAAAAGAAACGGTTCTATTTAGAAACTGAAGGAACCCTTTTTTAGTGTAAACAGATCAAGAGATATAAATCAATCAATAAATATCTATCCGTATCGACGAAAGGAGACATATGGCATCAAAAAAGGCATTTTACTTTACAGTATGCCACCTTGAAAGGGCAAAAGTTCAGCATAGACCCAGTATAGCACAGTATGCACTGTAACTTGCGACAACATTTACTGTATTGGCAGCAGATACAGTCGATATAAAGAATATAAACACAGCCTTGAACAGGCAGAGACATTTTTTTCAACAGAAACATTTGAAGTCCTTCAAGGCCAAACATTTAATTTATCAGAGGAACACACCCCAAAAGTGACATCTCCATCGGAATCAGTCATGTTTAAACATCGCCACCATAAGAAAGCATTGCATCAGGTCTGATAGTGAAATGGAAACGTTTCTTTTTTTTTTTTTTTTTTGTTAAAGAAGGGATTATAACATAGGCCACATTTATTCTGCAATATTAGCAGATCAGTCAGTCACTTCAGGTTCATGGGGCTATACACATAAGAATCTCATGATCGTTCAAAAGGATGATCTCAAATATTATGTAAAAACATGTTTGCTAGAACATACAGGTTCAATCTGAAAGAAAAACATCCAATAAATCTACAAGTATGTTGCAAAATGTTTATAGAGTGCAGATGCATTTTCAGTGTTACTATGGTGTGATTTATAATAACTGTCTTCTATTAAAATTAGTATTTTCTTCAGGTCATGTAGAAGTGATGATTTGAACAGTATTGCTGAGCAAATCAGTTCTCAATTCAATCCTCCTACCAGATCTTGCCTCATAATGTCAGGGATTTACCTCCATTAATGTCAGATATCTGAATGTGACTCTTACACCCTCTTGAGGACTATTTGTTAGCATCATGTAAAAACAAAACTGCACATCAAGTAGGTCTTCATGAAGACTAGACTCCCAATATATACATGGCATTTCAGTGTGGAGTTTGCACGTTCTCGCAATGTTTGGGTTTCCTCTGGATGCTCTCGTGAATTGGATGAAATGTGTGTGTGAATGTGCGAGTGTATTGGGGTTTCCCAGTACTGGGTTGTGCATGGAAGGGCATCCACTGCATAAAACATATGCCAGAATAGTTGGCGGTTCATACCGCTGTGGCAACCCCTAATAAATAAGAAACTATGCTGAAGGAAAATGAATAAATGAATGATTAATCTATGCATACATTTAATTTTAATATTTTAGATCAAAATATATGCTTACAATTGATGTATATAGTCCATTTGATGTGGTTTTATAATATGTCATAATACAATATTTGCTGCTTCCCTTTCTTTCCAACTTTAAGTTAGAATATGAGAAGAAAATGCCAGTAAAGAAGTTTCCTTCATGAATGTTTCATGTGAATCTGGCCCTTAATTCTGAAAGAGTGCTGCTGGCTGGGTGCTTCGACCGACATCATATGAACACAATTCACAACAATAATCAAGTGTTTGTGAATTAGCAGCTTTTATTGGAACAGCATGACAGCATTTCCTTCTGTGCGAAGGCTGTTGGTCATGGGCACTGATCAAAAGGCCTGCATGAATAGTATGGGCTGAAGTAAACAGCAGCAGAACTCTGATGCCTTGTTTGTTATTAGAGGATTATGTTAGTATCATGGCAGGAGTCAGTGCTCTCTGAAAACAATAATGCAAAGGCAACAGATGTGGCCCACTGTGCCTGGCAACACATGAAATGTCAAGTGCACTTGAAAGAATCACCGTGTGTAGAATCGCAACCTCGCACACACATACTCAAACACACACACAAAATGGTATTCAACCTCCTTAAGGTGCTCCTGTGCATATTTTCTTATTATGCTATTTGTTATTTAATCATAGCTGATTTCATTTAACATTGAAGATGTTATTAAACCTTTGCATCTGTAAATGTTCTCTGTTGTCGAGCATTGCTGTTCAAGCTTAGTCACTGTTGATCCAGATGGATTTCTTTCAGTTAAACTTAATCAGATGTGAAATATGAGGCTGTTTTTGAATTGCATTAGCTTTTTGAAAGGATAAAGTTGTTGATGTTTTCTTGTCTCTTTAAATCCTTCAGTTTATCTCAGTTTAGTGTTCAGAGAGTATGAATGATCCAGATTTATTTTTCTGGGGTGCAAAAAAACAAACAAAAAACATTGTTCTGCTTGTTTGAGAAACTGGCCCAACATAGCAACATTGGTTTAACCAATGGTGTGAGTTTTAAAGAGGGGCTATTTGCTTTCATAGCCAATGGCTGATGTGTTTGGGGAAACACATATTTTGTTAGTCATTTTTACACATTTTGTTAAGTAAAATACACATGGCAAGTACCTGCTAACTGCATATCATGATATTAGTAACTTATAGTCAGCAAAATGCAAAATCAAAAGAGTGCCAACATGTTTAACAGTATTCTTTTCATTACATCTGTGTACAATGCTGTTAGCCTCGCAGAATTCACTCATGAACGTAGAATTAGCTATATTTAACATGATATTATGAATTTGGTAACATTTTGGATGAATATAGCAGAAGTAATCTGACTGTTTTACAAGGATTTTGCTGTTTTATGTGAGAATAAGAGTGAATTAAAGCATGTATAAAAAGTTGGATTAGCTTAAATAAAGTGACAGATATATATCATTGTACAAAGTGAGCTTTTCATAATAATAATAATAATAATAATAATAATAATAATTATTATTATTATTATTATTATTATTATAACACAATTGTTCATCCATATTTTAATGATCAGGGTGAAAATAAGTTTGATATCAGTGGGTATATTTCCACTGAAATTTATTGAAACCAAAACAATGGAGGTTAGAAATTTTTTAAAACAGAGAAAATTTTATTTCAGCAGAGAGAAAGAGAATTAAAAAAAAAAAAAAAAAAAAATTCCCTCCCAGACGTCCCTCTCCCCAGACACTTCCTTCAGACGACTCCTCCGGGGGATCCTAAAGCGTTCCCTGGCCAGCTGAGAGACATAGTTCCTTTAGCATGTCCTGGGTCTTCCCCGAGGCCTCCTCCAAGTGGAACATGCCTGGAACACCTCTCTGTAGGTGTCCAGGAGGCATCCTAAACAGATGCCTGAGCCACCTCAGCTGACTTCTCTCGATGTGGAGGAGCAGCAGCTCTACTCCGAGCTCCTCTCGGGTGACAGAGCTCCTCAACCTATCTATACCCTGCCACCCTGCGAAGAAAACTAAATTTGTCTGCTTGTATCTGAGATCTTGTCCTTTTGATCATGACCCAAAGCTCATGAATATAAGTGAAAGTAGGAACATGGACTGATCGGTAAATCAACAGATTTGCCTTTCGGCTCAGCTCCTTTCTTTACAATGGACCAGTACATCAACTGCATTACTGCTGCCGCTGCACCAATCTGCCTGTCTATCTCATGTTCCATCCCTCCCCTTGGGGTAAAGACTTTTCTACAACCTGGAGATGGCAAACCACCTTTTTCTGGTGGAGCACCATGGCCTCGAACTTGGAGGCGCTAATTCTCATCCCAGCCGCATAACACTCAGCAGCAAACCACCCCAGTGCATGCTGAAGGTCCATGTTTGATGAACATTTTATTATATATATATTATAAAAAAATATATCATATATTATACATTATATTTTATTATTATTTTATTTTGTTATATTTTAAAACAATACTATATTTATTTTTTATAATAATTATTAATAATAATAATTTGTAATAATAATAATAAATGAAATAAATAATACAAGAAATGCACACATTAGGAATATTTCTAAATATTTTAAAAAGATTTAAAAGTAACTCCTACAGGTTTATTAAAGGAAGACGGAATGTTAATTTTTGATTTGGGTGAACTATCCCTTTAAGAACCCTGTGCCATCACTATGAGGTTAAATGAACATGTCTCATAGTCCTATTCTCTGAGGACAGATTTTATGCAAAAGAGCATCCATCAGAGGATAAGCCTCAGAGCGGGAGGCATTGATCTCCAGCGGGTCCCGATCAGCAATAATCACCCCCAATCCCAGCCCTGGTGATGCTAACCTATCGATCTGTTCCACGCCCCCTCTCTACACACACATTTATTTTCATTAACACTGCTACACACTGGACACCTTAGACATCACAGACAAACAAACAAACAAACACATGCACACAGTCCAATGGGGCACAGAATGGCTTGGGGTCTTTGACCACTTGGGGGCCCCAAACTGTTGCAGATATTATGCATGCAGAATATTGTACAAAACATTATTGTTCTTTCTAAAAAATTGGCTGAGCATTGTGCAAGCACATAGCTATTAATAATCTACTTTACACAAGCCACAGAGGGGACCTTTCTGAGAAATTAGAGATGTTTTGCTGCATTACAATGCATATATATATATATATACACATACATACACACACACAGTTGAAGTCAGAATTAGTAGCCTCCTGAATTATAAGCCCCCCTGTTTATTTTTTCCCCAATTTCTGTTTAGCAGAGAGAAGATTATTGTATGTATATATATACAAATATATATGCACCTCTTATGACGTGAGGGTTTTTATTTCTCTTCTTCTTACATTTTAGATACAGCTGAAAGAATCCATTCAGAATTCTTGTTGAACTGGAATTTTTATTTCACGAAGTGGAATTTATTTAATATATATATTTTTTAAATCAATACTTTATTTTAATAATTTAAAAAACAGGTTAAAACAGGTCAAGAAAGTCTGGATATGGCAACACTTTGAGTGAGCTCCATGAAGCAACCTTGAAAACAGAAACAAAACACAATGCCTGTGTTGACGGTGGTGTATTTAAGATCGTCAACCATAAAATGTCCCAATGTCCCATGAAGCCATTGCTTCTATTAGCTAGTTGTCTATTCAAAATCAAAATTGAACTGATCTGGAATATAATTAAGCATTCCCAATTGAGTTTTGAATGCCTCACAATTCTTGTGTAAATGTGGAAGGGGGTCACTGAGGGTCTGATTGGATTTATTCTCAGTGGTCCAGGTTTTTTTTAATAGAATACAGCAGTATGGTAATGTAGGAAACATCAGGGAAAGGTCTCCATAATATTAAGCCAGCATCCTGGGAGTTAATTTGAACATTCCACCCTATATGTGTATTCTTAAATGAAGTATATTCGTTTTTTCCTCCTTAGCAAGGTTATGAAAGTTTTACATTTTTGATGTGTTTTTATTTCAATATAATTTATAAATTGCTGTAAATTTCAGTTAAGTTTTTAGTTTAATTTAGTGAACACATTTCTATTTAGATTTTGTATATTTGGTTTCAGTTTTTGTTTGAGTAATTCTAGTTTAAAAGAGTTGAAGTGTACAACAGTGTGTAAGCTATAGTAAGAGTGCAGAGCAAAGCCAATTTTAATTCTTGCACAGCATAAGATAAACCTTTTAGTAATAATAGTAAAATAATAGTTTGAACTAGTCAGACACTGAACCCAAAACCACAAAAATGGTATGCAAACAAAAGCAATTAAAACAATAAAAAGTACAAATTATGAAGAATAATATATAATAAATACAAATTTCTTAATTTTAAAGATCATGTATGTACAAAACAAAATCCGTTATTTTATGTTTTTCTTTTCTGGCAGCTGGGGTTAACTGACAGAAATTTACCAGAAATGTATATTTAAGGAAATTTCTGTAATTTAGCATTTGTTATTTTACAGTAAAATTCTGTCACTTAACGTCTGTTATTTTACAGTACATTTCTGTAACTTAACATCCGTTATTTTACAGTAAATTTTTGTCATTTAATGTCCATTATTTTACAGTAAATTTCTGTCACTTAACATCCATTATTTTACAGTAAATTTCTGTCATTTAACGTCCATTATTTTACAGTACATTTCTGTAACTTAACGTCCGTTATTTTACAGTAAATTTCTGTAATTTAAAGTCTGTTATTTTACAGTAAATTTCTATAATTAACGGCCATTATTTTCCGTTTTTTTTCCAGTACCCAAGCTCAGCTGTTGATTTTTTTTACAGTGTAGATAAACATGCCTCGTTTATTATTGTTTTTTTTTTTTTTTTTTTTGGCAAATTGAAAAAACATTTGGATTTTTAAGCACCATCTACAGGTACTTCTCTAAACAGTTGTAGGTCAGATTTTCCACCACAGAACGAGTGCTTATTAATTCTGAAAACTGTTTATTTTGCTTATTATTGCTTTATTTCAGTTATATCCGACTGTTCATTTAGTTTTAGTTGTTCATTTATTGTGAGTTTTCATTCAATTTCAGTTAACGAAAATGTTTTTTTGTCCAACAGTTTTACTTTTTCTAAAATAGCCTTGGCTCCTGAGACAGTCCTCCTTACTGCCTTTTTAATGGAATGTAAGTAATAGGCATTAAAGAAATGGACTGCAAAAGACTTTGTACCGAGATGGATTATTAGAGAGGAGGGGGGAGAAAACGAGAAACGGAGAGTCCTATTTTAATTAGTGCGGTCATCTGAGGTATAAGAGGTGGCTTGTTGAAATCACCTCATATTAATGAGCGATGACCTAACCAAAGTCACAGCGACTTCAGCTAATAGTTCGGCGGTCTCCTTCAGAGCAGTGCACTTCGACCCGCAAAGCGCCAGCTCCACATAATCACAGCGCGGAGGCAAATCAATACGTCATAAATATACGCTGTAATATTTATTTATGGATGATCCGCGAGCCGCAGAGGCCACAAATCTAATTCATTCAACTCTACGGTGTACAAGCAGGAAACAACAGCAGCCATTAAACACAGCCCCATCGACCGGGCGAGAGATTCCAGCAGTGCCGCGTCCGATTGTGCCTCGCGGGCGCGCTGGTGCCCAAAATCCATCCAATCACAGAGATCTGGGACCAAAATCCACTGATGCTGCAGTGCCTCCTGGGGCTCTCTGCCTGCTGTCAAGCCGCAAGTTTGGAGAGGGCGTTTTTGTTTATCAATTCATTTATCTCACAAAGAAAAGAAAAGGATGAGCACTTATTAACTTCACTCTTGCCCCACTCCTCCTCCCAGAGGTATTCCTCCATAAATAAAGGGAGGGAAGATCTTTGCATAATTGTTTGTTTCTCTCTTTTAAAAAAAGTAATTAAGAGTGTGGGATTGAAGGGCAGTGAGCCAGAAGAGGAGTCCAGGGAATAATTAAGGATTGATCAACAAGAGAGACATCTACAGGAACTTCAGTCTGCGTTGGCACGATCGCAGATGGCACTCTTAAAATATCTTTGTTGTGTGCGTGTGTTTGTATGGCCGTATGCATGTGTTTGTGTGTATGTGTGTGTGTGTGTGTGTGTGTGTGTGTGTGTGTGTGTGTGTGTGCGCGCACGCGGGTGGTTTAAAGGGACCCTACGTTGCAAACTGAAATGTCAATGTTTTAGTTGTACGAAAGGCACGAAGAGTGAAGGATAAATTAGTGATGCAAAATTAGAAAGAAAAACTATTTAATTTGCTGAGGGCAAACATGGACCAGGGTTAATTATTTAATTAATTAATTAATTATAGTATCTATCTATCTATCTATCTATCTATCTATCTATCTATCTATCTATCTATCTATCTATCTATCTATCTATCTATCTATCTATCTATCTATCTATCTATCTATCTATCTATCTATCTATCTATCTATCTACATATCTATCTAATATCTTTTTAAATGATGAATTATACTATAGTATTTAAATAAAATTAAGATAATAATATTAAAATATAAATTACGATGAAAAGCTACACAATAAATGACAATTAGAAATGTTATCTTGGCAACTGAAAAAATAAGTTAAAACTGAAGCACTAAAATTACTAAGTATATATTTTTTTCTTCTCATTTTCTATTCAATTATGCATTTTAGTGACATTTTAAGAACTAATGTTAATAAATAAATATGAAAAAAATATGAAAAAAGACTTATTTTTAAATACAAATTTATTATCATCCATCATATAAAAATATGAATCTGGTAAAACTTTATTTTAAGTAAAAACTGTAGATGTAGGCAAAAAACAAACCGGCCAGCTCATTCTACTTTCTACTAGAATTCTACTCATTCCACATAATTATAAATGACATTTTGTCCTTAAGCCTTCTTCTATCACAAATTTTCACAATTTATGATGGTATAGCAGTCAAAAATGGGATAAATGGGCTCATTTAGGGGTCATATACTGGCCTGAAATAGAAATAATAACAACAACAAAAAAAAAAAACTTAGATAACATCTAAAGTGTAATATTTTAGATAATTATTATTTCAAACTCATGCAATTAATACAATTTATTTATCACTGAAATATCAAAATACTGTCTTGACCACCAACTTATTGAATAAAAAACTTAAGTTTAAAAATGAAATAATAAGGACTTAAACCTAACTAGTCTAAAAAAAAAACTAAAGAACATTACAAAATAGCAAAAAACGTAGAATTAAATTTTTAAACAAACCCATTTAACAGCAGGGGGCGCTCAACCTGTGGTCTGTGTGGGTCCTAATGCCCAAGTATATTGATGGGGACTCTATACTTCTCAGTGAGCGCCATCTTTCGTATGAGATGTTAAACCGAGGTCCTGACTTTCTGTGGTCATTAAAAATTCCAGGATGTCCTGGGAGTAGGGGTTTAACCCTGGCATCCTGGCCAAATTTGTCCACTGGCCTCTGTCCATCATGGTCTCCTAACCATCCTCATATAACAACTGGCTTCATCACTCTGTCTCCTCTCCACCAATCAGCTGGTATATGGTATGTAGTATGGCGCAACATGGCTGCCATCGTGTCATCCAGGTGGATGATGCACACTGGTGGTGGAAGAGGAGATTCCCCCCAAAAATGTGCAAAGTGCTTTGAGTGTCCAAAAAAGCACTAAAGAAATGTAAGGAATATTAAAATTATTAAAGTGAAAAACAGATACAATTTTTAATGAATAAATAAAATGAAAAAATAAAACTAGCTACTAACTTCATCGCTACATAGCTACAAAGTCATCGAAGCACTAAAATAAATTTAAAAAACTACAATAGAAAAATAAATTAATGAATGGTAAACATACTATCAATAAAGATTAAAAAGCACATTTCAAAAAATTTATTTCAATTAAAACTAAAACACAGTCAAAACATTAATATACATTATTATACTGTAAGGATTCTCCATTCAAAACTGGGTATAATAAAACATACATTCAGAGCATCTCGTCCAATAAAGCTGGACACTGACTGACAGCCAGCAGCAAGCAAAAACTAACCTGTCCACAAAATACCCAATGTCACATGGTGTAACACTGTAACTAAATAACGTAAGGATGACACAACACATATTGCATGACAGGGTTTGTAAGGCAAAGCGTCAATATTATAAACAAATGTTGATGAAACAAACCACTAGGCTGCTAAAGATCATTGCAAGCTTTTGAAATGTCAGGTCCCAAAGCATTCAGATGATCCATCAAAGCTAGAATTGAAATGACTCGCAAAGCCTGCATGCGGGGAAGCAAAGTTAAAATGAAGCTAAGGTGTTGTTTGTGAGCAGGAGAGTTTGGTTACGGAATAATTATCGGTTCAGGGTGATGATAGCAATAACCGGGGCTTCAGACTGAGCTCACTGTGTGAATCCAGTACAAGAGGGAGGGAGAGACCGCTGAAGGAATAACCAGGGACTGTTGAGGAAGAGGATCTCGCCGTGGGTCTCCGTTCACACTACACTATGTGTTAAGTTCACACGCAGGCAAGATCATTACGTGAATTACGACAGATTTGCAAACATATTTACAGTTGAAAACAAATTTTTATTTTTTATTATACATTTTTTTTCCCCTCTGAAGAAAGTCTTATTTATTTGAGTTTGGCTTGAATAAACGCGAAGAAGTAAAGCAAAAAAGTAAAGGTCAATATTATTAGTCTCTTTAATAAATTAGATTTGTTGGCTACAGAAAAAAATCACTGTGGCCATTGACTTGTATATTGGTAAAACTATACATCCAGGTTACCAAACAACTTACATCTCATTAAAACATAATAAAAACTCACATTTAATGCACACTGCAATATTTACAACAGACAGAACAGAAATTGCTTGTTACAGTTTTTTCTTAGTCGCTTTGGTGCATTTCTTACAACACTATTTACATTTGCACAACAGTTATTGCATTTCTCAAAAAAATTAGTCATTTGTGCACATCATAGCAGCAGTTTCTCATTCCTTCCAAGAAATTGCAAATACTTTTGGACATGCATTAATTGCTTTCATACAACTCTCTGCTGTTTTATACCATTATCATTTGCTTATGTCACATCAGTCAAAATGAACTAAACTTGTGAATGCTGAATAGTCATTCCATATAAAACTAACAGTCCTCATTTCATTACTTGAGTCATTACTCAAATGTTGAACTAGTTGTCAAAATCTGTCAAGCAAATTTTATAAAAGATTTTAAATCTTTTTTTCCCCCCTGAAAATGTCTTCTAAAATGAACAATTTCATGAATGATTTACAGACTTGTGTATGCTGTAGGTTCAGTTTCAATATGTACTGCTACTGCTAATAATTATTATTATTAAAGTTATTATAGTAGTTGTTTAAATGAAATATAATTACTGTAAGCTGAATACTAGTATCTTGCAAAATAACTAGTAAAATATGTAATTAAAAACTGTCAACATGGCAAAGATGGAAAAAAAATAGTTATTAGAAATGTTGAAAAGGTTTGGAAAAAATCTGCTCTCGGTTAAACAGCAGTTGATAAATATTGTTAAAAGAATGAAAAATTCACAGAGACGGCTAATAATTTGGACTTTAATATTAAAGTAATAATAAATATTTTAATATAATCAGTAACACTTTACAATAACAGTACATGAATGATGATGTATACTTTATTACGAATGAATGATGAGTTAAGGCATCCTCTGATCATGAACTGACTTTAACTACAACATGAGTCATGTGTGAACAAGGACTACCTTAATTACTTGTTAGTACATGTTGTTAATGTATTAATTAACATTTAAGTTTAAGCTAAATGTAATTAACATGAATTCATGAGCTGTTATTGTATAATTATGCCACAACTTTACTTGAAGGGGCACATCATCAACACATCCTTAACTAACTCCTGTGTTCTAACTGTTGACTGAACACATTTTTATTGTTATTTAGTGTAAACCCACTAGACGGATGTGCATAAGGAGTTCATGAGTAGTTAAGAATAGGTTATTAATGATCATGTGCCCCTCGAAGTAAAGTCGTGATATAATTATACATGAACATATCATGAGTTCATGATGGTTAAGATAAGCATAAACTATTGTGGTAATTAATACATTAATTAACACACAATCATGTACTAACAAGTAATAAAGGTAGCCGTTATTCACGCATGAACTCATGTCACTCATGTTGTAGGTACAGTTAGTTTATGATTGGCGCATGCATTTACTTATCATTAGTTCATAATAAAGTAGTGTTTAATTTACATTTTAACACATCATTATTCATGTACTGTTATTGTTAAGTGTTACCATATAATGTTCTAATTTTTTTTTTTACACAAACATTTTTTGTTACTTATGTAAGGTTTTAATGTTCTTGAAAGTGCAAACACATTTCCTACTGTCAAATGTTTTGTTAACAGTGCGGTTGGCATTGATTTTATTATGTTATGTTCACAACTTTGAAGTCAGTATAGGATTGTGATGCTTAAATGCAGCGTTTTAATGGCATCAAATGATTTAAGTTCTAAACAGACAGACAGACAGACAGACAGACAGACAGACAGACAAATAAACGGATGGATGAATGGATGGATGGATGTATAGATAGATACGATAGATAGATACGATAGATAGATACGATAGATAGATACGATAGATACGATAGATAGATAGATAGATAGATAGATAGATAGATAGATAGATAGATAGATAGATAGATAGATAGATAGATAGATAGATAGATAGATAGATAGATAGATAGATAGATAGATAGATAGAAAACTTGTTTCATCTTTAACCAACACACTTGCATTTTACAAACGCCTGGTCCACACTATTACATTTCTTACAGTCTTTTCTCACAGACAATGTTTTGGTCAAGGAAAACGGAGCTGTTTAAAAATGCCATTTAAAGTACAAACAATTGAAAATTCTACTCTCACATTGTAGTGAGGACTGTTAAAACAGCCTTTCAAAAACAGTGACGCATTTTTAGTTGTGTCATGTGACCGAATCAGCCAAGATGGTGGACGATGTGTGCAGCATTTGTTTTGACTGCTCTGGTTTTGACAGCCTTGTTAAAGATTAATGCCAGTTTTTATATACTTCACATTGCTCTTCTTCAAAGGACACATAATGTTTACTCGCAGTTGTTCTTCGGCAGCGAAACTCGAGATTTGGCATGTGTCCCAGTCTATATTTTCACTAGCTTTTGCAAATTTATACTCGTGTCACACACACCAACAGTCCCAACTCACTGTCTATCCATTTATAAAACTATGTGTCTTTCCTTGACAATGCTGTAACAATTCAAAGAGGCAGAAATTAAATAAATGCCTGACAGAAATGACGTAGACACAAGCATGTTTTTTTTATTTACTCATGCACAGTAAGGGTCCAAAATGGATTTCACACATTTTACTATTGAAAAATAGTGAAGGGGTATATGCTT
Source organism: Danio aesculapii (assembly GCF_903798145.1). NCBI lineage: Eukaryota > Metazoa > Chordata > Actinopteri > Cypriniformes > Danionidae > Danio > Danio aesculapii. The sequence continues at coordinate 30,489,169 of NC_079437.1, forward strand.
TAATAAAAAGATAGGTCTTTAATCTAGTTTTGAACTGAGAGAGTGTGTGTCTGAGCCTCGGACATTATTGGGGAGGCTATTTCAGAGTTCAGGAGCCATATATGAGAACGCTCAACCTCCTTTAGTGGACTTTGCTATACTGGGGACGAGTTTTGAGATCTTCTGGTTTGTAGTGAGATAGAAAGTTGGTTAGACAAACAGGAGCTTAACTATTTAAAGCTTTATAGGTAAGATGCAATATTTTATAATCAATATGGAACTTAATAGGCAGCTGGTGTAAGGAAGATACATTTTGGGTGATATGATCATATATTCTTGACCTGGTAAAAACTCTGGCATCTGCATTGTGCACTAATGGAAGTTTATTAATAGAGGAACCTGGGCAACCAACGAACAGGGCTTTACAGTAATCTAATCTAGTGGCCATAAAAGCATGAACTAGCTTTTCATCAATCATTAAGCTACAACAAATACGTTGTTGAAATGTTAGTGAACTGATGTGACAAGATTAACAGAAGTGTGAAACAATCAATGTAAAAAAGACTCAAAAGAACTTCATGGACTCTTCATGTCGCAGATAAGCCAGTTCCACAAAACGGATGCACTTCATAATTGTGCTTGAATTATAAGAAGGTTTAAATGTCCCATACACTGTGTATAATCAGTCATTCTCTTCATCAGGTCTATAAATGAAGGACTCTAAAAACTGCGACTACTGGTATTCATGTGTGCTGTGGCAAAAGCATATACTTTGGACTGAATGGGCAAATGTACTCCCTCTCTCTCTCTCTCTCTCTCTCTCTGTCTCTCTGCCATGTCTCCAGCCATCAGGCCACAGACAGCTTACCTTGCTGGCCTCTTTCTCCTCCATTCAGCTCTAATAGCCAATCCATCCAGAACCCACAGCCGCCATGATGGGCAGCTAATTAATCACAATTGTGTGTGAGCTGGCCTGTTTCCTTTTTCATAGGCAAGGAAAGTCTGATTTCTCAACCTTGCCCCATCTTGAAAAGTGCATCAAAAAAGAAAGAAATAACGCTTGCACTTAGCTGACAAACACACTCTCACACACCGTGTCTCTGCAAAGAGAACGATGGTTTGGTCATGGATGCACTGTCAGTCAGGTGCTATTTTCTGAAAAATGCCCCAACCACAAATCAATAAGCTGCCATTTGTGATTAAGGGAAAGCGACAGGAGACAGAGAAGGATGGCGAGGGGGAGAGCGAGACAGAGATAGCAAACAATGAAAACATGACAGCACAGACAAGAAATGTAGATCGTTTTTTGGACAAAATTTTGGACGAAGAGTCACTATAGCACCATATATTATATTTGTGTGTGTGTGTGTGTGTGTATGTGTTATAGTCTTCTCACCACTAACACCCACATTAATTTGTTAGAAAAAACAATCAGGCAACAGGTTCAAAACTCTGCAAGGTATAAAAGCATGCGGTGCAGTGCTGGTCAATGTCACAATGTTGCAGCTCTGCAGTGACAGAGAGAATGCAACGGATTGTGGGGAACATTCACATTTATCACACGAAGCTGCTCTTATTGCAGAAGCCCTCCTATGACTCTATGTCAGAATCTATGATTCATTTCCTGTGTGAAGGAATTCCGGCAGAGGAAATGAATAGAGTCCATAAATTCAGACAGACAGCGCAGAGGGAAACGCATTGCGCCTCAGCGTTCTGCCTTTGACATTCACTAAACCTGCTGTTCTGAGGGGTTAATATTCTCACTGAGGTACTAAATGCATCCCTCCTCCTCCCATGCGCACATGCTCCATATAGAGGGCTCACCAAGATTAAAACTACAGTTGGCTATAGCTTTACAGTAAATAGGGACATTTTTATTTACACCCTAATTTAATTTTCACTAATTACAGTAGACCATAATCTTGAGTCAATTTCAATTTGAAAACTCAAACACATTTTTAAGGTCTGCAGAACACAAAACACAATGAACTTAAAAAAATTTTTTTTTTATTTTTAAATTTGATAGGACAGTAGAAAGTATTGACCGGAAAGCATTGGGAGCAGAGAGAGGGGAAGGATTGGCATAGGACCGCGAGGCCACTACACCACTGGCGCCGACAACACACTGAACTTTAAAGCAGATGAGCTACAGCAGCAGAAGATCATATTGGGTGCTGTTTCAACCAACTGAAAATAGGAAACTGAGTCTAAATTGAAATGGTCTGACCACCAGAATTAGACCATAGAAGACTGAAAAAAAAATGTGTGGAATTCAGATAGGGTAAGAATTTGGTGTAACCAAAGCAAAGAAAAATCTGCCCACACCTGTCAACCCTTTCGTTTTTCCCGGGATTCTCCGGTATTTTACAGATCTATCCCGCTATCATCCCATAAAGATATTTTCTCGTATTTCTCCCATATTTTTATCTTTCTGTGAAGTGTGGCAATAAATATCAAAGAGCCTGTATGCAACCCATATGGCCGAACCACCAGGTGACGCCCCTCACTCTTAAATGTAAATCTGTTCTGTGCTTTCATTTTATTTAGGCATGAAAAAACGTTGAAAAAAAAAACAAACAAAAAAGGCGAGATTCCCTTCCTTTCCATTACAGGCTTTCCATTAAGCAATCCTCAAAACAGTCAGTTCAGTTCATGTGACTGTCAGACGCGATCCATAGAGATACAGTAAATAGATGCTGTTTCCCAAACAGATTCTCTACACGCGATTTGCAGTGAAGCTAAAGTGGAAACACTGGGTTTTGGGTGCGTGTTTGAACAGACATATACAGATAATAATAATAATATTAATAATAATAATAATAATAATAATAATAATAATAACAACATAAACATCTAAACATGTCAATCTTGGTGGGTTTTGTTTTAAACACAACAAATTTAGTCTTAAATGAGCATAAACCATTAGGAAAGCATGTATAGATCTGTGCATTTTTAAAGTGAAACCTCTGTTATATAATGTAATCAAATAAAAATCTAAATGAGAGATTCATTTGCTGCTCTTTAATCAGAATATTTAAATTATACAGTGAATAAGAGGTTCATGAGATTTAAAACCTTCATCAATTTCTTTATAATAGCTATTACTTTTAATAGGCTAAACTGTTTGCTAAATTTTCTAATGTATACTATTTATTCTATCCTTTGTAAATAATAATAAAAAAAATAATAATAATAATAATAATAATAATAACATATTACTGACCATTTAACAGTTTATTTACAATGAAACAGCTCCAAATGAACATATTTATTAATTTGGATAATTTCTTTTTTTACCCCAATGTTGACAGGTATGAGCCTCTAAGGATAACCCATTCTTTACAATCCTGCCTTGTATCAACAGTTCAGGTTCCTGGTGGTGGGGAAATATTTTTGGGACACTTTGGGCCCCATAGTGCATTGTGTAAACACAGTTTGGTTGCTGACCATGCCAATCTCTTTATGACCACATATTGTGATGGCTATTCCAGCAGGATAACACATCAATTCACTAAGCTTAAATCCTCTCAGGTTGCTTTCATGAATATTAGTTCAATATACTCAATATGGCCTCCCTTCACAGTGACCAAATCTTTGCGATGTGGAGAAATGGGAGATTCATAAAAGGTGGAGCTGCAACTTATGCTATTTACACATTAGCTGCACATACAGTCTCTCCACTGTCAAAAATAAATAAATAAAAATGTTGACATGCTTTTATATTACTTTAACTTATATTAATACATTAATCAGGTTTCAACAAATGTTATACAAAAGTGCACTTAATATTTTAGTCAGTTTGATGAAAGTTGGGATGACTAGCAAAGGTCATTTCCACCACCTTGTAAAATCTATGCCATGAAGACTTTAAGATGCCCAAAGTCAAATCCTTAACTAGCAGTGTGTACCTTCTAAAGTGGTCCATGTACTCTCAGTGTATTCACCTAGATAAGAGAGTCTGACTCATGGGCCATTATGTCTAAGCCCTGTCTCTCTCCCTCTCTCTTTCCCTGCAGCTGGAGCACAGCAGGAGAAATGAAGTCTCTTAAACGAGCGTCTGTAGGGGTGCAAATCTTTATTGTGAGTAAATTATGACATTAAAGACTCCCTCTGAACTCTTACCAGAGACTCTTACAAGATCTTCAAGACTGCCTCTGGGATAACTAGCACCAGCGGGTAACACTGTCTATTTAATATGCTTTAAATTTGGGAATTATGCAGGTAATGTTTGGAAGAGCCCAGGGAAATGAATTTTGTAAATGGATGTTGTTGTTGGTGGAACAAAGGCCACTCAGAGGCATCTTTTTACATGGCAGCACATACAGTATATTGAGTGATTTTATTGCTTGAACAGTCATTTGTAACCTTTCGTTTCAATCATATCCCTTGAGCTGTGCTCGAGCTTGACTAGTTTTACTAGTTATGCAGTCCGGACAGTATAAAGAGCCATCCATTAATGAAACGTGTAAAGCTTTTTATAGCCGCTGTACTGATGCACATGAATGGTTTAAAAGCTCTCAGAGATTTTAGTAGCATCAATTTTTGATTTTCAGGTCTTGCCAAAATGAATCTGTGACCTGTTCTGAAGTGTAATCTCAGATATTTATTTTGTCAGTACGTATCTGAAGGCTTTTTAGTCAGTTCCAAAAATTCCTATGCACAGAGATCCTAAAATAAAGTCCTGCTTCTGTGACACGTCTTGAACTGAAAAGACAGCGAGAAGACTGTAGTATGACATTTTGCTCTTCTGACTGCACTTTCACCCTCCTTCCCATGTGATGAGTCCTTCAACCTGACCCAGCAGGTCTGGGAACCTCCAGAGAAACACAGCTGGCAACGCTTCTGGGCTTTCCTGGAGAAATCAAGCTGAAACTCACAGAGGATGAAGCAAACTGAACTAAAATCATTTACCCTGACTAAACACAACGCAAAAACAAGAGGATACAAGTCAATTCTCAGCCAATTTTCATTAACATTCTTGCTATAAATATGTGATTTGCTCAACTGATATCGTATAGAAAGAAATAATTTTAGGGAAAAATCAATTCAGTCGTCAGCCATATTGTTAGCACCTCTCGGCAGCTGTTTGTACATTAGATAAAATACATGCCAATACCTTAAAGAGGAAAGACTACAAAAAAAACTGTCAAGAATTTGTCTCGATATAGTTCTATTTTACGCTCTAAAACATGCTTGGTTGTTATAAACCAATTTTAGGTAAAATTTGGACAAACCCAATGTTGGGTTAAACCTTTTTAACACACCATTGGACTATAAAGCCCAGCATTTTTTCGAGTGTAATACTTTCTGAGAACAATGGTATAAAAATGTAGCTTTGCTAATTGCAAAAACTGGTGCATTGACTGATCCAGCTGAAAAGAAGTTCAAAGGTTTGGAAGAAAGCTGAAGAAACAATGTTGCATTAACAATGTTAGATGCACACTAAAATGCTGCATTGTTTTAAACCATCATTGGATGAACAGACAAATCCAATATTGGGTTAAATTAAACTTCTTAACCCAACAGATGTGCTTGTCAATTTTGACCCAATGCTACGTTAAAATAACCCAGTATTATCTCATTTATGGCTCCTAAACTCTGGAACAGCCTTCCTGATAATGTCCGAGGCTCAGACACACTCTTTTAGTTCAAAACTAGTTTAAAGACCTATCTTTTTAGTAAAGCATATACTCAATGCATCACATAACAGTGTGATGCATGAATGTGCTCCACGTGAGCTGGCTTGACAACCACCTGTAGGACCCACTCCTCCTGTCATAATGCACCAAAACTTGTGTTAGAATCTTTGATATGCTATACACTGCTATTTTCATTTATTTCATTCTTGCATCTCGTTTAAATACACTATGAACAGCAGCTACGCTAATTTTTTTCTTTATTCTCTATTTCCACCTGAGGATACTCATCCTGAGGCCCTTAGAGACTATGCAGCGCCATCGATGCAATCCAAGACCTGTAAGGAGATGATCCCAAGGTATCCATAATCCTGGACCAGGCAGTTCCTGAGCTGATGCTGTGGTGGTCATGGAGAAATTGAGTGCATGAGCCTGATTCCTGAAAGACCACAGTGACAAACGAGTCCCCGCATTGATTCTGTGGGCCAGCTTGATCACCCACCGGTGCCCTACTCACACTTGCAGCTTTTCCACGATGGGTATTCAGTGTTCTCCAGCCTCCAGTGCCTAGATTGCAGCTCCACACACGAAGTTTGACCTGAAAAATAATGGTCGTGACCAACAGACCCTGGTTTCTCTTAAGGATTTTTTTTCTCCTTCACTTCGTCAATTGATGAAGTTTTTTTTTTTCCTTGCCACTGTCACCACTGGCTTGCTCAGATTGGGATTTGTGGATCTGCGCTTTGGTGGATTTGCTCTACAGTGTTTGAACTTTCAGCAGTGAAATTTAAACCAAACTAAACTAAACTTTAACTCTGGAATCTGGACTTTAACAGAACTATGTTAATCTGCTTTGACACAATCTACATTGTAGAAAAAAGCTATATAAATAAACTTGAATTGAATATTTTTAGAGTTTATTTGTAACACTGAAGTCGGGGTACAACAGAGTTGAGGATCCAAACACAGTTTATTTACAGCTTAGTCAGATAGGTAATGCCCAACAGAAACAAATGGTATCATGTGGGTTCCCTAAAAGCGAAGTCGTGGTCACAGGCAGTGGTCGGTGCAGGTGGCAACAGAATAAACAAAGAAAGGCAAGGAAACACGGCAAGGCTAGACTAGGGTACACTTTGTAACGTTACACACAAACAAGACTCAGCACTGAGTGTGTAAATGTGAGGTGTATTATTAGTCCCTGTAATCAGTTCATCATGAGGTTCCAGCTGTGTGTGAATAATCAGAGGGAACCAGGAACTGGTGTGTGTGAGGTGCATGATAGTATTTGTAGTCCAGTTCAGTGACAGATGTGTAGTTCTCCAGCGATCTGCCCAGGCTAGCTCACTGGTGATCGTGACAGTATTATAACATATGCTAGTAATTGCCCTTAATCATGAGGCATTTATTAAGAGTTAATAAATGATGATATTTAATTAATAGAAACTAATTTATGACTAAATCAATGAATAGATGAAGTACAATATATGAATTATTACTTTGATGGAATGTATTGTTATAAATTGTATATTAAGCACCAATATGCCATCCTGTAATTTCTAAAATATTGACACTGAACCCCAATTTTAATAAAATTCACAAGATATTTTCCTCTCTGTTTGATTAATAGGTAAATATGCATTTAATCATGACAATTTGGCTTTATTTCATCATGTACTACAAAATCTGGTTTATGTTTCCCCCATTCAGTATTTACTTTCCCTTCCTTGTGTTCTGTATATATGAAAGATGTATTTTGAAACACTGATGTTGGACTTCTGCCCTTTAAATGCCTCCCATATAAAGGCATTATGTTCTGTAGCATGTCACCCTCCAGCCTGAAATCTGTTTAATTCCTGTATTTTCTCTGACCTGAGGGCTAGTGAACTCTCTTTTGCAAATAAGCCTCCCACTTTCATTAAACCATTCACAATACCGCTCTGTTTTGGCTCAGACAAAGCAGTGTGTGTCAGAGGTTTGGCAGCGAGAGGTGTCAGAGTGAGGGGCAGCAAAAGAGAAGACAAGGAGAAAGGAAGATAATAAATAGTGTGTGTGTGTGTGTGTGTGTGTGTGTGTGTGTGTGTGTGTGTTTGTGCATGGAAGTGATCTTTATAAATCCAACTCTTTGCCACACACATAATCCCGCTATAATTTAAATCCCACTCCAGCACAAAACCCACCGTGGTTTCAAAGAAAAGCGGCTTTTAAATGTTTGTGGATAGTGATGGGCTGAAGGTAAAAGAAGTGGATGGAGAACAAAAGCAGAGCAGGAAACGAGCTCACAGTAGTATTGAGACATTGGATCAGTCGTTGTAGAAGCCCGGCCAGGAAAGAGGGACGTTTTTTTGTGTGCCGGGACGGGACTGTAGACAATGGGGCGGATAGATAGAAGTGCTAGAGGGAGGAGGTGAGGGAAATAGAGGCAGGAGGGAAGACAAAGCTGGATGTAATGATGTAGCTTTCAATTACCCACCTATTTCACCTGACTGCCTCACAGGGCAACCGCTGCACAACTGACACACACACACACACACTTTCCCTTTCCACTGCGCTGAGTCCCTAAAACAGCCCAGAGGAAAATGTTATTGCTCAAAGGTTGCAGTTTTATAGCTCAGGAGACATAATAGCATCAGTAATGTGTCTTTTAAGTATCCCAGATAGTCCTTAAGAGAAGTATAAACGGAAGCAAATCAGAAAATTGTTAACCTAGCACTACAGTTGCAGACACAATCAATGTTAAATATCTGAATTCATTTTATTGATGGGCAGTCAAATCTAAACATGTCAATTTCTTGACTCTGAATAGCCAAGAGTCAAGAGTCGACTCCAGCACAGGAATGGTTGCCGACTCACTGGTTCACTGATTCATCTAATTCCAATGCAGTGCATTTCAGTTGAGTGCACTCTATCAGTGAGGAAAGAACAAAATGAAACGTAGAATTCGGACGCTGTCCTATGTGTTTTAGAGCTGGAGCTGTCACAATAATAACTTGGAATAGTCTGTGACACTTTTGGAGAGAAGAATATATATATTTCTCTGTTGAACATCACTTAGACAATATTTAAAAAAGAAATACAATTACACAAGATGGCTAATATTTTTGTCCTCAACTGTATGTATATCTGTTTAAAAAAGTTACAGCATTACTCCTCTATACATAAAAAATGCCTCCACACTCAAAAATTACTTTTGCTGCTTGTTCAAACTACTTATTAAATATGAGTTAAACCAACACAATTCTTAAGTTATTTTGTAATAACTTAATTGTTTTATGTTCAATCCACTTCAATTTGTAAAAATGATTAAGTTATCTTAATCGATTAGTGTTGGGACAACATGTAGGAATTGTGTGGAATCCATCATTTTTTACAGTCTATGGACATGAAAAAGTTACAGCCTTAGTTTTTCAACTATGTCTATACAAATAATTTCATGTTATCCTTTTAATCCTAATCTAAAAACTTTTAATTTCACTTTCTTATTATTCTGATGAGTTGAAGTAGCTGCCATAACTAAATACTTAAATCAAATGAAATGTCTAGCATCATTTACTCATCCTTTACCTGTTACAAATCTTTTTTGTTTTTTTACAAATCAATGAATTTCCTCCTGTTAAATACAAAAGAAGATCTTTTGAAAAATATTTTAAACCTGTAACCATTGACTTCCATAGTATTTGTCTTTCTTACTATGAACGTCAACAATTACAGAGTTTCAGCTTTCTTCAAAACATCTGACTTAGTGTTCAACAGAGTAAGGAAACTCATAAAGGTTTGGAACCTCTTAAAGGGGACCTATGATGAAAATTCACTTTTGTAAGCTGTTTGGACAGGACTGTGTGTAGGTATAGTGTGTTCACAGTCATATTGGAGCCAACAAGTCTCTTTTTAAAAATGTTCTGATGTTAAAATAGGTGTAATTTCCAGTGATCCCCAGTGATTTTGAGGACCACCGCAACTTGATGTAGGAGTGCAGTTTTCCCAACCCACTGAATTGACTGACAAGTGCCATGTTTCTATAATAACATGTACACACGTGTCCACAGAACATAATTTTTTTTCCAAATAAACTGGGTTTAAAATACTTGTTACAACTCCCTGTGATTTTTATATGTTTTATAAGTTTAAGATGTTTTTAAAACAGAGCATGTTTGTAATAAAGACTAAAATTAAAGGTGCAGTTGGTGATCTTCCACAATGCTAACTTGTTAGCATACATCTCTGAACCACAGTCCCTCCCCTGCAGTCCAGAGCCACGCTTCCTGAAACACGAGCATGTGCACCTTAAAGATGACAGCAGAACCCTCTCTCATGTGTTAAAAGCAACTAGTACTTGTCCAGCAGCGTGCAGGAATTACACTCATTACTAAGCCATACTTAGATGCTATTTCAGAGCGAATATTTAGAGTAGCTGTTAACAATATAAGGAGCGCGTCACAGGTCGTCATAGTTCAAAAATGAACTAGTGTGATGTGAATATAAAACCTACTTCACCTCAGTAAAGCAGGCTAGGCGGAATAGTGCGTAAACGACTTTGCATTAGTTTAAATCTACATTTGCTGACAGACAGTTTGGGCTACTAATCAGAATTATGGGAGTTGTCGGCCCGACAATATTTAAATGGATGGACATTTTTTATTTTTATGCCTCACCCAGAATATAAAATACATATAAATACATTTAGATCATTTACTTTAATCATTACTATTGGAATGTGAAGAGACTTTCAACCAGCACAACAAAAATGTTTCTGAAGACAATCACCTACTGCACCTTTAAATCTAAAATAAAATTTCTACTTAATTCTTAACTGATATAATCATCTCGACCGCATGGTGTCAGTAAAGCGCATATGTCTGTCTGTGTGTGTGTGTGTGTCTGTGTGTATTGCAAATGGTAGCTGTGTGAGACTCGTCATTTCACAAAGGCTTGAAAAAACTTCACCACAAATACATCAAATAAACTTGGTATTTTTGAAGAATGAACTGTATTTCAGCTTCATCTGAATCTGTCTTTGTCATTGTGCTGTTTATCTGACGTAACGCATGATGAGAAGCAGACACACACGTGGGCAGTGTTGCCGAATATAGCTGACTTTTTCCAGCCCAAAAGCTGTCCGAAACCCACCAAAACGCACAAAAAAGCGCCCAAAGTAGTAGCTTAATATTTTATGTAATTTAAATGTACTTAAATGGAAATTAACCTAGCTATTTTAACGGTCATCATTTCTAACCATACAGCAGCCAACACCAGCAGTCACAGAACCACAACATAACAGGATCACATCAAAACACTGCCCCCTCTCACCCACACACAGGCACTGCGTGATGTGCGTGCACGTGAAGGGAAGTCAGATTTGTCCGGGAGTCAGCTTTTGAAAAGCTTTCCTTCACCTCTTCTTGCGGTTGGGCCTACACGGTTTGTGCTAAGCACTGGTCATTACTAACTGAATGGAGTATGAGCACACAGTTATGTTTAATTAAGTTGCATATAAAAGTTACGTTTCAAAACTGCCCAAATTTTGTCAACCAGCCAATGCCATTTTTCATCCGCACAATCAAATTCGAAACCGCCCAATCTGGCAACACTGCACATGAAAACGGTAGGCATGGAGAAGCAGCTCATCTTCATTTAAAGTCACAGGCTACAAAAAAAGCTACAGTATACTCAGACACAAAATTGGGCAAATTCTGGAGGCTATAATAAATAATCTGATAGGAATTTTGAGCTGAAGCTTTACAGACACATTCTGGAGACACCAAAGGCTTATCTACATCTTGTAAAAGGGGTAAAATAGGTTAAGGGTGGCTAAATAGTGAGCAAATTTTCATATACAAATAGTTTGTGTGAACGATCCCTTTAATCATATGTTTTCAGTGTGTTAAATAAGCAAGTGTAATAGCTTATGTGTCTGTACTGTATGTATATGTGTGTATATGTGTGTGAGAGAGAAGGAAACACTTTGGGTCTTCTGCCAATTCCTGCTGTCAGCGAATGGGTCTGACATCAGATTAGAAGCCCTTTGTGTAGTGACGCTGAATTAAGCATGCCGCGCGTGCCAGCACCAATCTGCACGCTGCTCCTAACATTCCATAAACGTTTAATTAGCCCTGCTGTGCAAGGCACCCGTTCACGTATCACACACATACCCACACAAGCAGAGGTTCACAGAGCGAGCTGGATTAACACATTCACAGAACGGTTTGAGCGAGTGATGTATCGCTGCTTTCCCTGGCAGTGCCAACATCATTGTCTTCCTCCCTCACTTCCTGTGCCTCCACTCACATGCCAGTCAAATTGCAGCGTTCAGCTTGCAACAGATGATTTGGCTCATATTTCCAATTTCCTGTAGCTTCTGAGACTCTGTCTATTCTGTTAAGTGCTCAGAGACCAAAAGCCGCTCTCATTGAGGCAGATTGCATCAACATCACAAGTACCGCATGTCTAATGTTAAGAAGGCAGTGCACGAGGCAGATCATTTCCTTTTGATGTAAAAAAATAAAAATAAAAAAATAATGAGAAACTAATGAACCCCCATCCCATTTAGCAGTCCGGGTCCGCTGAGAATGATTCAGTTCTGTGCATTATGGTTATTCTCTTACCATACAAAAGCTCTCTTAATTATGTTGTTTTTAGTTAAAGGCCAAATATAAAGGATTTGTTTAAAGCTCTGGGTTTAGTAATTGTCAAAAGCATCTTCATAATTCATGACAATAATAATAATAATAAAACAGTATGATTCTTATTAATGACCATGCTTGATTAATGGTTCCATCAATGATTCCTCTAAAACATGTTTAAAAACCTTTCACACAAAAAATTCTGTATTCGATTACTAAAAACATGATTCAAATAATTTTAACAATCACAAAAAATGTGTTTAAGTTAGACATTTGAATGACATTTACGGTTATTCTGACATGGCATAAACTGAGTGTGATAAATATATTTAATGGACCATTTCATTTTTTAAACACTATAACACTGTATGCTTTCGAATTTACTCATTTAAGACAATCAGGACATTAGAATCAGTCTCTCAGATACAGTGGTGTAAAGTAACAGATTACAAATACTTGAATGACTGTAATTGAGTAGTTTTTCTCAGGAATCGTATTTTAGTTAATAAAAATGTTTACTTTTACTTTCTCTTGAGTACATTTTTAATGCAGTATTGGTACTTTTACTCCACTACTTTCCTTCAACCTGCAGTCACTACTTTATTTTTTCTTGTCTATGGGGATTAGAAAAATCAGTCCTGTGATTCCTGTCCAATCAAATCGCACATGGTAAATCACATTATAATGAACTACCTCAAGACATGGGCGATTTATAATCGCAGTTTGTTTGGAAGCATTAAATTGTCCAAGAAGACGTCCAATATCTTGACACACTTTGACCCAGAGACGTCAAATGCACGTCGATGCATGTCACTGATGAGAAGATGGCGGATGTTTACTGTATGTGGACCGAAACGGCCTTAAACACCCAGCAGGCACAAGACGTCAACATGACGTCAGATTGACGTTAAAAATCCCAATGTCGTGGGGACGTTGCATTTTGTTTGGAAATGAAAATCTGACTGACATCAGAACCCGAAGTCAATGTCCAATTTCCAACCTAAAATCAACCAAATATCAACATCTAATGATGTTACAGCTTGACATTGTGTGGACATAACCACTATGATGTCTATTAGATGTAGGATTTTGGTTGCCATACCTGACGAATAAATGTCAGTATCTGACATCAATATGACATTGGTTTAAGATGTTGGATTTTGGTCACTTTCTAACACCAACCTACGTCATTTGATGTCACTATTGGATGTCAAAATAATGTTGTCTTAGATGCTGGCTAGACATGGTCACCTGACATCACAACCTAAATATAATCTAATTTTAACCTCTTATGGTATTGTGTGCCTGCTGGACAATCACCGAATGCACTACAGAATGTTACATTTACACACATCCACAAATTACATGTAAATGCATCAACTTTTTACAGCATAATACTCGCTACTCACTACTCTTGAGTGCTTTTGAAAGGTCTACTTTTTACTTATATGAGTAATATTTACAACAGATACTTTTACTCAGGGCCGGAGCAAGCTGAACTGGCGCTCTAGGCAAACGATGATCACGCTGCCCTGAACTCAAAAATGAAAACGTGACCTGTTCGCAAAGTGAAGACCGGGGGGTGGCAGTCGCGGATGAAAGTGAGAACCAGGGGGGTGTCACGAATAAAAATGAGGATGGGGGGGCGTGTATCGTGGACACCTAGGTCACCTCTATGGACGTGCCGGCCCTGCTTTTACTCTACTTGCACTACATTTTTGGGCAAGTAATGATACTTTTACCTTAGTATGATTTTTCAGTACTCTTTCCACCACTGCTCAGATATTAGACACTGGATGTTTTTGATTCACTAAAGAAAACCAGCTCTTTGAATCACTCATTCAGAAATGTGTGTGTGTGTTATCTGTATTCTTTTCATAGTAGAATCAGTCATTCAGGAATGAGATTACACTGGTTGAATTGCTACTGATTCATTATAAACAATCGTTTCATTAGAATCCGTTATTTATGAATGTGGTAACATCTTTGCGATTCATTAAATAGACTCATCTCATGAGAATCGGTCATTCAGGTATGAGATTCCAAATGAATTGCTTGTTCAGGAATGAGATTACACTGGTTGAATTATTGTTGATTCCTTATAAGAAATCAGCTCATTAGAATCAGGTATTTATGATAACATTGCTTTGCAATTCATTAAAATGAACCATCTCCAGAGAATGCGCTCTATATTTTTGATCCATTAAAGAGAATTGTTTGATTCATTTTAAAGAATGGGCAGTTGTTAAAGGGACGGTTCACCCCAAACTGGTTCCAAGCCTTTATGAGTTTCTTTCTCCTGTTAAACATAAAAAATATATTTGAAGAAAGCTGAAAAACTGTAACCATTGACTTCCATATAGGAAAAACAAATACAATGGAAGTTAACAGTTATAGGTGTTAACAGTAAGAGAAGGCTAAGCAAATGATGGCAGAGGTTTTATTTTTGTGTGAACTAACCCTTTAAGGAATAAGGTAACACTGCCTCTTTATGCGTTTTGATTCATTATATTATATTGATTCATTATGTTATTCAGCAATGATGTCACACCACTTGTGCTGTAAGTTTTTGATTCACTGAAAAGAATCATCTCATATGAATCACTTGTTTAGGAATCATATCGCACTAGTTGTGCTGTAAGTTTTTAATTCATTAAGGACAAATTGACATTTAAATCAGTCAAAGCAACCCAATTGTCTATACAGAGTTCCATCAACTGCATTGGCGAATTAATGCATGTCTAACGGAACCATCACAGAAACAACAACAGCTTTTCTGGTATTACTTTTAATACCCCATTCATGACTGTTGTTTCCTGTGCAATTCCCATGGCATTACATGGGACTAAAGCTCCTGGTACAGTCACTGTGAACTCATCCATCCGCTGCCCGGTGTCCAGCAAAGCACTGGGTCTCCCTCCTCCCAGCCATATGGTCCAGTAGCGGCTGGGTGGAGGTGTCTGAGTGGCATGCAGATTTCTCTCCAACGATTTCTCGTTACGGAGGTAAAAATAGACAACAGACACCTCGTCGTGTCACCTCACTCTGACATCAGTGTGAGACAGATGGTGCAAATTAATGACGGTGAAACAGAAAGAACTGGAGATTGCACACACACAAAAAAATCCTCCTGAAACAACAACCATGGCCGATAAACAAATTAAAGGAGTGTCAGAGATGTCCATTGGTAATTAGTGCTGGGACTGCACTGAACTCTGCCTTTGACAGAACCCGTGGTGCACTTGTTTGTATTGTTCAGACATGCCACTGTTTGAAGTTATGAGATCCTGCTTGGCCAACAGTTGCTGGGCTCTCACCTTTTCTCCTTTCTGAGAAATGTTTAGATAAATAAGTCTTGTTTATTTACAGTGTTTCCTGGGCAACACCACACCAGTGTAAAAACCTCTGTCCAAATATTTAGGCTAGTTTTTTGTACATTTATCATAGCAAAGCACCTATTCTAAAGGTTGCATTTCAATGAAATTGACAGATGCCATTGCTTTACTGAACACAAATGTATGTTACTTAATTGAAGTTAATTGTGTCTCCAAAGTCAGGGAACAAAATCCTTTAATTTAAAGTTTTATAAATATTTATTATTATAAATTTTTAACTAAAATTAACAAAATATTGCATTGATTGTCATGTTTTGATAAGACGTAAATGAGTGGTTTAATTGAACAATTACCTGTCTGATTTCTACAACTTTAACTCAGGAGCAGACATCTGGGTAAATCTATAGTTTAGGTCACAACTCATGCTATTAACTACTGGCTTATTTTACCTGCCGATTATTAGAATATTAACTGTGCATTAGTAGTTATAAATGATAATCTTATACTGCAACCCTAATCCTTCCCAAAACCTAAGCCCAATATCTACCTTACTAATAATAAATAATACGTTTTATTTGTTATCTGCTTAATACATTTTATTCATGCACTTTTCTTAAACTCTACAAAACAATAATACAAAAAAAATTGGATTAAAATATGCAACAGATAGTTCAAAATGACATAAAGCCTCTTAAATTAAAAGCAATACTAAAAAAGTGAGTCTTAAGCAGTTTCTTAAAACTGTTCCTAATGGTTGTAGGTAAAGCATTCCATTACTTGCGGCAGGAGAATGCCCTACTGTACCTCTCATAGTGTTGAGTCTGCAACGAGGCTGAAACAGAGTGAGACCCAATGCAGAACGTAAACAGCGAGATGATGATGATACAGTCACCAAATCACAAATTTAGCCAGGAGCAAATCCATCCGCTTTGCATGTTAAAATTAAAGTTTTAAAATCAGTACGTGACTTGACAGGTAGCCAGTGTAGTTGCTGAAGTACTGGGGTAATGTGATTGCGTGACGATGTGTGTATCAACACACGTTCAGCTGAATTTGAATTATAAATAATTTTGAATTAACTAATTATTACTTATTATTAATAAACAGCTAAGCAGTAGTTTATTAAGCTATAAGTGTTAGTTAATGCTTTGTTAATACTGTGAATTGTGACCTGAGCTAAAGTGTTACCGGAATCTGCTTTTAAACCTTGATTTGACATTTGACATTGACAAGATTTGACATTTAATGTATCACTGAAATTAACACATTTGAAAATATCATTCAGGGGGCAACATGATTTGAAATAGGGGCTGCACGGTGGCACAGTGGGTAGCACTCACAGCAAGAATATCTGGTTCGAGCCTCGGCTGGGTCAGTTGGCATTTCTGTGTGGAGTTTGCATGTTCTCCCCGTGTTCGCGTGGGTTTCCTCCGGGTGCTTCAGTTTCCCCCACAATTTCAAAGACATGTGGTAGGCGAATTGGGTAGGCTAAATTGTCTGTAGTGTATGTGTGTGAATAAGTGAATATGGATGTTTCCCAGTGATAGGTTGCAGCTGTAAGGGCATCTGCTGCGTAAAACATGCTGGATAAGATGGCGGTTCATTCCGCTGTGGCAACCCCAGATTAATAAAGGGACTAAGCCAAAAAGAAAATGAATGAATGAATAATTTGTAATAAATTGTATCTGCATCAGCCCTGAAAAACAGGTTGGTGGACCTCTAATTGACCATGGCCAAAACTTGGTGTTTGTTTACATATATATTTTTGATTATACAAATAATCATGGATTGAAACAAATGTAAATGAATAGACATCGTCTGCACTGTAACAAAAACTGTTAATTAACAGTTTCCATATTTCATGATTTATGGTTTTTTAATTTATTTATAGGTATGAATTGCATTATAATTGACTTTTGACTTTTCAACTGTGCAGTCTAACAAAGTGACTTTTATTGACATTCATTGAAGCAATATATTGTTTAACCCTTTAACTACTCCAGCAAGAAAACAAATTTTGGATTGCATTTCTTAACTCCTAATGTCGCTAGTTAACACACAATGCATTTTTTTTTTCAACACGATCCATACTTTCTAAAACATCAGCCTCTAACAAATGGTTGATATGTTGATTTATGGTAAAACTCCTGGAATTAATACATATACTATAAAAAATCTGAAAATATGAAGTGTATTTATTTTTAAAAAATCTTCAAAATAAATAATTTTTGAATACTAAATCACCTTTTTAATGTATGCCATAACATATTTCAGATTCTCATTTAACATGCTTTCTAGTTTGTTTGTTTTTTTCAATAAAACCAAAATCAAGTGTAGCAGTGCAACAGGATTATGTTTGTTTAATTATTTGGTAAACCAACAATGCTGTGTGTAAATCATTATTTAAAATGGTCATTCATTAAATGACTTTAACAGTCATTATTTAAAACAGTCAAAACATGGTCAGCCATTTGGTAGAGCAGGCAGTCAAAGGGATGAGAAATAAGATATAGAGAATTAAGTCTGTAAAATAGCATAAAACACTGGCAGTTTATTACCAGATTTTTGTACTGTAATTTGTAGCACAGATCCAGAAAATTTATCATTTCAGTATTAAAAATGTCAGTAAAAGTAGTTTTTTAAATTAGTTAACTTTTCAACACCAACAGTTGTTGAGGGAAGATCAAAGTCCCATGATACAATTCAAAAGCATAAATAAATGAAGAAAAAAAGCATGAATCACAAAAATACAGAAAATTTTCGGATATTGTTCACAGTGTGTCCTGCAGAGGGCTTTATAGGTCTCTG
Organism: Danio aesculapii; assembly: GCF_903798145.1. Classification (NCBI taxonomy): domain Eukaryota; kingdom Metazoa; phylum Chordata; class Actinopteri; order Cypriniformes; family Danionidae; genus Danio; species Danio aesculapii. The sequence goes on from NC_079437.1 coordinate 30,507,544, forward strand.
TCTTAGTCACGTGACTTAAAACTTCTGAACAGCAGATTTCGATTTTGTCATATTTTTTTCTTTTATAGACACTTAATACCAAAGATATATTTCTCATGTGTCTCAATTTCACCAAGAGAGAAGAGTTTCAAAGTCTCCTCGCTCATTTCGTACGTCTGCGAGATTTAGATGATCCATCCTAAATTTGATTTAAAACCACAGAAGTTGCACCTTCTAATAAATCTTTTTCAGACAACTTTCAACACGTGCTGAGTGTTAATTTTGGACCCTGTTTGTTGACTGGGTTGAGACTTGCTAAGGTAGTTTTTCTATTTTAATCGCAGAATCACAAGGTGCAAACATTAGAGCTTTATGTGCAAGACTGGTAGCTTTCAGAAATAGAAGGAACAGGGCAAAGGAAAGATGAATGTAAATATAGCCCTGCTGGAAAGCTCCCTACTGAATGACCTCTGACAGCCGTTTGCGTTAAATAGCGTTGTAGTTCAGAGATTCAGGCATTATTGCACAGGTGCTCAGGGAACAAGAGAGGCCTGAGAGGATCTAGAGCATTATTAAAGCTCAGAGAATGTGTGTATATGAAAGAGAGAGAGAGAGGGAGAGAGAGTAGAGGGTTAAAGAGATATCAAGAAGTTATGAAATGAAAAGGTAACAATTACACAAGAAAGTTCCTGAATTTATATGAGGGATCAACCATAAAGGCTAGCATGTGTTGTATACAGGTGAACCTTCTTTTGTAAAGTGGCACCAATGCAGTCCTGGCTCACTGATTATTGAAGAGTAAAGCGTCACTGTACATATGTAACAGTTAAGGGCAAAATATGATTTGTTCAGTCATACAGTTTTTAATAGCGTGCAGGTTTTAGAATCAATTGGTTTAATATGCAAATTATTTTGGAGCCAGTAATTATGCCATTTAGGGGAACGAAAAAAACATGCTTTGTACAATAATTTTAGAAATAATGTTCAAATGGAAAAATAATTCACAAACAAAAACTGAAAATAGTATCTGAAAATCGAGACTTAATCTAATGTTAAACTGTAAAATGTTTTTTTATACTTAAAAAAAGCTTTTTTATAACCTTTCTTATTATGATGATATGTATATTTTACAGTTCTTAACATTAGAGAAAGCAGTGGATTTTAGCAATATCTGTTTTCACATGAATTTAAAAATGGTTCATAGTTTACACAAAAACAGCACTTTTTAATCATAAAAATGCGGTGGATTTTAAATAAAGTGTTTTAGTAAAAGGTTGATATTTCAATAAATCAATACTACTACAACCCCAAATCAGAAGCTGGGACAGTATGGAAAACACAAATAAAAAAGAATGTATTGATATCTAAATTTACTTTGACTTGTATTTCTTTGTAGACAATAAAATAAACATTATGTAATGTGTTTTTCAAAATAAACTTATTTCAATTTTGGTTCTTGCAACAAAATAAAAAATAAAAAGTTGGAAGAGTAAAGCATTTACCACTATGTAACGTTGCCATTCCTTTTCACAACACTTAAAATATGTTTAAGAACTGAAGACACCAAATAATGAAGCGTTTCAGGTGTGATTTTGTCCCATCCTTCCAGCAAACAAGTCTTATGGTGGGCAACAATACGAGGTCTTCGTTGTCTAATTAGGGCTTCAAAATGCGGCACACATTCTCTATCAGAAACAGGTCGTGACTGCAGGCAGGCCAGTCAAGTACCTGTATCATGTATACCTGTAATGTAAGCAGAATGTGGTTTTGCTTTATCTTGATGAAATACGCATGGAAAAGAAGGCAACATATCTGTACTGTACTTTTCAGCATTAATGGAGCCATCAAAGAAGTGCAATTTACCATTGCCAAGGGCACTGACAAAACTCCATACCATGACAGACCCTGGCTTTTGGACTTGTTGCTGGTCTGGATGATCCTTTTCTAATTTGGTCCGGAACACACAGTGTTCATTTCTCCCAAATAAAATATCTGAAATACTGATTCATCTGACCACAGTACATTTCCACTGTGTGCCTCCAAGCTCAGAGAAGTTCACAGCGCTTTTGGACAATCTTAACATAGGGCTTCCTTTTGGCATGGTACAGTTTCAAATGGCATTTGTGGATGTACGTAACTATGCATTGTGGTACTTGACAAGGTTTGTCAAAGTAGTCCTGAGCCCATGTGGTAATATTGCTTATAGATGAATGATGATTCTTGATGCAGAGCCCCCTGATCAGGATAGTTCAGCTTAGGCTTGCGCCCTTGTCCTTTACACACTAAAATTCCTCCAGCTTCCTAGAATTTGTTATTTTTTTTATAATTATTTTTTATGGGTTTTCACCTTTATTGATAGGACAGTGGAGATTAGAGACAGGAAAGTGTGGGGAGCAGATATAGGGGAAGGATCGGCAAAGCACCTAGAGCCGAGAATCGAACTCGGATCGCTGCGAGCACCTTGGTGTTATGTGTCAACGCACCAACAAATAGGCTATTTGAGGAACATGGTTTTTAAACATTTCAATAATTTGCTCACGTATTTGTTGCCAAACTGGCGATCCTCTGAACATCTTTGCTCCTAAAGGACTAGACCTTTCTTGGATGTTGCTTTAGTACCAAATCAGTCACCTGTTGACATCACCTGTTTCAAACCACATCATTATTTAATCAATTTACTTGGTTACTAGCCCTACATTGCTCCTGCCCCAACTTTTTTGGAATGTGTTCAGGTCTGAATGACAAGGATGTATATTTACAAATGAAATGAAGTTGACCAGAAAAAACATGAACAATTAGAAATAACTACTTTATTTTTTATTTGCGTTTTCCATACTGTCTGATTTATTTCTGATTTGGGTTGTACTAATACTACTACTACTACCACCTAATAATAATAATAATATTTACATATTTATATATATATATATAAGTCAGTAAAATACTGACTTAAGTGTGAATGAGTGTTTTTACTATTATATAACAAATATAACACTTATCCTGCAACTTAATTATAATTATTATTTTTAAATATTACACTGATCTCATGTACTTGTGAGATATATCTAAAGATAGACAAGAACAAATTACATCAAAATTTAATCAAAACTTACAGGATATTTTATTTATTTTTTTTTTTAAATTCTGCATGGTTATGCTCTGTGCTTTCCAGGTCTATATTTAATAACTTTGTACGATGATGACTGAATATTGTGTGGGATATTCACGTAACTTGCTTAAATGTAAAAGTTAAATTAGTGAAATGACAGGCAGATTGCATATAGTGGGAGGCTTGTATCCAGATTGCAGGGAAGGCTCAGTAGCTGAACTGTTGATTCTTGTTCTCTCCTGTCTCCTGCCAAATAAGCATGACAAACAGTCTGCGGGTGAGTTTACACAAGAAACTTTCTGGTAAATCTGTTTTGCTTTAAGGTGCTACTGCATGTTCATTTTTATCCATTTCGCTTTGATCTGCTGTGAGAAATGCGTAGATTCATTAACTTTCGTTTCTGTTGAACATGACATTATGTTCATACAGTACATTACCATTTCACGCTTTACCCTCTAAATGTATTTTAGCACCACATCCATATACAGAACCAATTACTTTTTTTTTCGCTATGGTAACCAAGGTCCCATTTGCGCAAATGGATTGACCTCAATAGTACACCGTGCTCTTTAATAAACGTAATTGCTCTGGCGCCGCATTGGCTTCATGTAGCTGCTAGCAGTCCCTCTTGATCTCACACCTGCGCATCACAACTTAGAAAGCGCAAGTTTGTTGTCCATTCTTTCAGTACACTCCTGTTCCAGTTCAAACCTTTTGGGTGTGGGGAGGGGGGGTTGTTTTGGGGGGAGGGACAGCAGATGGCCACCCCTCTCCAGAGGTCTGTGGAAAGTGGGTAAGTCATCCACTCCGACAGACTGGCTCTTCCCCAGCTGAGGGGCTGTGTGCCAGCCTGAGCCCATATGGCCTCCCTGGCGCTGTGGCCAGGCTCTGGGTGGGCACACAGTGGGTGGCCAGAGCAGTGTTCACCCACCCTGAGGCTTTGCCCACAGGCATGAGGCTGGTCATGGAGAAGATGAGGAGGAGACACTTCTGGGTGATCTGTGCCATTGTTCAACAACGATAGCCACCACTGTTTGACAGTTGTTGTTATTATGACTTTTGAGTACAGACTTTATTCTTTCATGTACTCGTGGACTTGGCCTTTGGAACCTTATTGGCTAGAGACTGCTCGAGAGGTCTCATTCACGTCCATTGATTAAAAGAACAGATTTGATTTTGCAACAATATATTATCTTCTTATATTATATTATATTATATTATATTATATTATATTATATTATATTATATCATTTGTTATATGTTATGTTATGTTATATTATACTATTTGTTATATATTATATTATATTATATTATATTATATTATATTATATTATATTATATTATATTATATTATATTATATTATATTTACAGTTGAAGTCAGAATTATTAGCCCCTCTTTGAATTTTTTTTCTTTTTTTACATATTTCCCAAATAATGTTTAACAGAGTAAGGAAATTTTCACAGTATGTCTGATAATATTTTTTCTTCTTGAGAAAGTCTTGTTTGTTTTATTTCGGTTGGAAAAAAGCAGTTTTTAAATTTTTAAAAACCATTTTAAGGTCAAAATTTGTAGCCCCTTTAAACTAATTTTTTTCGATAGTCTACAACAAACCATCGTTACACAATAGCTTTCCTAATTACTCTAACCTGCCTAGCTAACCTAATTAACCTAGTTAAGCCTTTAAAGCTGTATAGAAGTGTCTTGAAAAATATCCAGTCAAATATTATGTACTGTCGTCATGGCAAAGATAAAATAAATCAGTTATTAGAGAAGAGTTCTCAAAATTATTATGTTTAGAAATGTGTTGAAAACAACTCTCCGTTAAACAGAAATTGGGGAAAAAATAAACAGGTGGGCTAATAATTCTACAACTGTCAACTGTTCTTGTACTGTCAAACACAATTGTTTGAAGAACACGTAGTTCGACCCTTTTCTGCTGTTTGTTATTCCTAGTCATTTCCCCTATAGAAAATTGAATCACAAGTTATAAAAAAAAAAAAAAAAAAAAAACACAGAATAGAGCATACTTCCGCGTTGCAGAATAAGGTCAATAGGAAGAGTTAGGTGACTTCATGACAGTTAAAAGTTAAAGAACTAGTGGTGTCAAAAACTGGTTGTGTTGTCTACTCGCATCAGCTGCATTATGAACAAAAAGCTGGACTTGAACCAAAAGACTAAAGGGCACTCAAGCATGTGCCACAAACTACACTATTCTTATAGGAACCCTCTTTCTTTCACATTACACAACTGTTTTGGGGATCATGACTGCTAATGTTTACACACTAGACAATGGCAACTGGGGTTCAAACTTTATACAGTTTATGTGTTATATACTATTACACAACTACTATTAGAAAACTATTTCAGGGTGACACAGGTGACATTTCAGGGTTAGCACTGTCACCTCACAGCAAGAAGGTCACTGGTTCAAGCCCTGGCTGGGTCAGTTGACGTTTCTGTTTGGAGTTTCCGGGAGCTCCAGTTTTCCCCACAGTACAAAGACACAGTGTACATAGTAAAGACATAGTGCTATAGGTGAATTGGATGAACTAAATCGGCCATAGTATGAGTGTGGGTGTTTTTCAGTACTGGGTTGTAGCTGGAAGGGCATCCGCTGTGTAAAATATATGCTGGATAAGTTGGAAAATGAATAAATGAATGATTGAAAACTATTTCTTATTTTTAATGAGGAAGAATCCCAGACAAATGTCATCTACAAAACAATTGAGCAAGATGTAGGTGTGTGGGATCTGACCAAAATTCTATATCACGGTATCAGTTTTTTGTTCAGTTTTATACATATTATAATAATTGTAATATAAAATAGTTTATTATATACAGTTGAAGACAAATTATTAGCTCTCCTGATATTTATTTTTTATTCTTTTTCAAATATTTCACAAGTGTTTGATCTTTTTTTATACACGTTTAAGCATAACAGTTTTAATAACTGGTGGCAAGGTGGCTAAGTGAAAAGTGGTTAGCACAGTTGAGTCAGCAAGAAGATCTCTGGTTCATGTCCCTGGTGAACCAGGACGCCTTTTTGTGTGGAGTTTGCATGTTATCTCTGTGTTTGCGTAGGTTTCCGCCGGGTGCTCCGGTTTCCCCCACAAGTCCAAAGACATGTTGTACAGGTGAATTGGGTAAGCTAAAATGGACCGTAGTGTATGAGTGTGAATGAGTGTGTATGGATGTTTTACAGTGATGGGTCATAGCAGGAAGGGCATCCGTTGTGTAAAACATATGCTGGGTAAGTTGGCGGTTCATTCCGCTGTGGTGACCCTATATTAATAAAGGGACTAAGCCGAAAAGAAAATGAATGAATGAATGAATAATAATAATAATAATAATAATAATAATAATCATAATAATTTGTTATTCCAGCCAGACTTTGTTCAGAAGAAAAATATACTGTACTAAATTGTAAAAAAAAAATTATACATATAAAAAATATTGTATAAAAATACAATTACTTGCTCTGTTAAACAACACCTGAGAAACAATTGAATAAGAACGATGATTGCACAAGGGGGCAAATAATTTAACTGTATGTAGTTATAATGAAAAAAACGTCAAAGGAGCTTTAGAGATTACTTATAAATCCTTAAATAAACTAATTAGGAATAAAAAAAACAACTTCACCTTTTACTTTTTTTTTTTTTACATTTAGAACCTGATAAACACAATAAACTAGACTTTTAGAATAACCTTATAGCAACACATATTGTATAACATGCCACATTTATCAAAGGGGACAAACACTTTGCAGAAAATATATGCAAACATTTAAATTCAAAAATACTTTATGTGTGTGTCACAAAATTTGCTTCATGTAAACATACATACTATTGCAAATAACTAAGCTTTTAAAACAAGTAAATACAAGCCAATTTTGCTTGTAAAATACAAGCAAAAAAGCACAAGCTTTTTTATAATGGAACTTAGTAATTCTTTATCGATAAAACACCATTGATATAAAAATATATATTATTTAAAATATTAGATATTGACAAAATGTATTTTTACTTCTATTGCTGCTAATTACAGTATAAGCTGCCTTATGAGGCTCATGAATATTAATGAAGTGGACTATTTTTACTCGAACTGATTTGCTGAAATCAAAATTAAGATGGTAATATATGAATTCTACCAAATAGAATAGCTTGTGCAATAATTCTGGCCACCTGACAGTCAGTGCTTTCAGCTCAATCACTAGAGCGCTCACACTAAAGAGTTTACAGTGCATCAGATACGCTGTGCATTTATTGATACGAACAGAAATAGTATATTTACACTGCAAAGTCACGCAGAGAGAACCTGTCAAGTGCTCAGTCAGTGTGCTCAGGAGTAAAGGAGGAGTAAAGAACATATCAACTTATTCTAAGCCTCCAACTCAATCACTGCTAAGCAAAATGTAACAATTAACCAGTGTCTTAAAATAAGATTTAGCCATCTCAGCATAAGTGATATAGAGCAGTTTTTACTATGACAGTATGATTTGGTTGGGTTTAGGGTTGGGGTTTGGTTTCATGCATCCTTTTAAAAATCGTACATTTTAGTACAACTAAACTGAAACAATATGAATTTGTATAAATTAGCCACTAAACTAACAAAAAAAAAATAATAGTTACATTTCCTTGTGAAATCAAGCTGGTAATACTGGTAAATTGCCATACTATTACTGGAATGGCATTACGGGTTAACTCAAAAATGTTCAGTTAACTTTTTATTAATTTTCCAGAAAAGTCTGTATGTATAAAAGGGGTTTCTCACAACGTGTCTCATGTATAGCATGTCACGTGGCCTCATTCATGCTGTATGTGAACATGCAATGTGCATTTGTTTACATATGCACAAAAAAATGAATACACAAAATAAAAATGTCTTTAGATTGGCATGTTATAACATGATAAAGATATATACCGCCCAGCCCTAATATGTGTGAGAAGTGATAAAGAAAATGATTTAGGATCTCGCAACTGTGAAACTCAAACTTGATAGTACGATATTTTTGAAAAAAAAAATGGCCAATGTCTTCCTCTCCAAGTTGTACTGATTTTGAAGGGGGAAAGAAAGAAAAGGATATTTTTATTTCTTCACTGCATGGCTCTTGGTCATTTCAAATCAATTTTATTTTCCAGTCAAAAAAAAAAAACAAGTTTAAGTTTCACAACACAGTGCTCTGTGTGGCTGACAGGCCCAGATTTTAGCCTGCTAAATATTTCTCAGGCATCTGCCATGCACTGACGCTTTTAGATTGTGTCTTGGATAATTCACACTGTGTGATCATCACTCAAGCACTGATTTGTCTCAAATTTCAGGCTTTAGTTGGCAATCTTCAGAAAGCTGTCAGTGAGGAAAATATCAGACCTAATGTAATGTACATATTAGGGTTGGGCGATGTCGACCAATTTGCCATCGTACGATGTCTAATGTGAAACATTGCGATGCACGATAACATAGTCGTCACATCAAATTAGATATTTGTAGCCTACCGTTTCAGCTACCGGACCCGCATGGTCTTTGTTTTACCCATAACCAAATCATAAATAAGGATAAGTTACATACAAATTACCACCTGTCAATCACTTTTTCTGCAGGACTCTGGCATTACTAGGCAGACTGATCTGTGTCGTTATAATGGCGTCAAAACTTCGCTGGTAAAAAAAGATGCACAACCAACAGAATGTGAGGTCTTCGCTAAAATTAGTGTGAAAGCGAAAGATTGAAGCAGTGGACTGACGCTGAGACAGGTTACCTGATAGATTCAAAACACCAAAGAGTTGTTAGATAGAGACCAGATTCACTCAGCATTGTGATGTCTATCGGCCATTTGCAATGGACGATGGCATTGCCTATCGACCCAATCCTAGTACATATATGCCAATAGTCTATTTAATTACAGACGTTAAAGACGTATTTAATAATTGCAAAAAAGTTCTTTTTTATTTTTATAATTTTTTTCTAGCATTCACTTAAAAGAATACAAATCTGCTAGATTACCTTTTTTAATGTTTAGCTTACAAGCAGATGATGCAAGCCAGGTTTCAATCCCAGTTGCATGGATATACAGTATACAGTAATCTATAGCCATATTAAATAAAAAACAAACAAGTATCCGATTTACAGTTCTAATAAAGATATATAATTAATTAATTTTAACAATGACTGCATGGACAGATGCACCAGATACAGTAACATGCATTCATTCATATGTCATTAAAATATAATGCATTTAATTAAAGTATTCCCTCAATTAACGAAATAAGAACATATAATTGTAACATACACATTAAAGTGGTAAACAAGACATTGGCATTTCATGAAATTATAAAACAGTTACTGTTATTTTGATAAATTAATTACTTAGCAACCTCTAAAACAGTGGTCACCAAACTTGTTCCTGGAGGGCCGGTGTCCTGCAGATTTTAGCTCCAACCCTAATCAAACACACCTGAACAAGCTAATCAAGGTCTTACTAGGTGTACTTGAAACATCCAGGCAGGTGTGTTGAGGCAAGTTGGAGCTAAATCCTGCAGGGACACCGGCCCTCCAGGACCGAGATTGGTAACCCCTGCTCTAAAACTTTGAGTAAATTCTATTAAGAATGAATATGTGAAGCACAAATGCTATGTGAATGTACAACAGTCATCATACTGTCATCCTGGTGCTTATTCAGATTTCAGATGTTCTTGTATTGTCACATTGCTTATTGTATTCCACCATCTATACAGTAGCATGCAATTTAAAAGTCATCCAAACTCTGAACTGAAAGTCAAATTGTGTTTGGTTGTTCCATTATCCTCTACTGAATGCTGTAAAAAATAAAACAGTTTTAGCTATATGATGGTTATTATAAATATAATGTGTGAAAGTTCACTTATAAACAATGAATTTTTTCAAGTAGAAACTGTCAGCTGCACTAGCTACAGGATAATAATGGCTGAATGACATTTAGCGCTAGCTTGAGTTTCTGTCAGACCTGATCGCACTGTTTATTTTGCCATGACGATGAGTTCCAAAAACGGCTAGCGCACAGAAAGCTTGAAGTGTCATGTTGCTAGGTAACATTTCAGTGGGCTCTCTCTGTCAAAGAAACTTATGTGAGTGATTCAGAAAAACTCTGTCTGGAAACAAAATGTAGATAGATGACACATGTCTGATTGTGTCTGTGCCTTCTGGTGCAATGCTGGACCAAACACTGTTATCCTGTCTGACCAGAATACCCGTTCTCTGTGGTCTTCATCATTTTAGCTCTATTTTTGTGTGAGAAAAAAAAACCAAACATATCTTATTTCAGTCCCCCTGAATTTCTTTGGGTGTCAGTATCAATATGTTAGTCTAATATATTAGTCTCAGTGCTCCAAAACAATGACCAAATTTAGATTTAGAATATATATAGCATTCAAAACTTGCTGTTTGTCACCAATATGGATCAATGGTTTTCATGACATCATTCAGATTTAAATCAGACCTTCTGACCAATCTAATGCTCTCTACTATCTGTAGATATAAAAGCGAAAAGTTGCAACTGCAAAATCAATCAATTACTGTAACCGAGTATTCATCTAAACACTGGCATGTACATATATATTCAAATGATAAATTGTAGCTGACACAGTGTTGATCTGCTATCTATGGCAAGACCTTAGGGGAAAATAGATGCACACACATATTCACAGTATGCAGGCAACTAAAATTTCAACAGTTTACATGCATTCAAAATTAAGTCTGTAACACAAACAATTGCAATTCTATATATTATTAACAGCACAGTGCATTATATAGGTTATACACGATTCAAAGTGTTTAAATATGTTTCCACTGAGGTGAATGAAGTCTGAGTTAGTGTTAAAGTCACCAGGAAATCAAAACTAACCATATTGATTTTGTTAACTCGAATTGTTAGTTTTGCGGTGAACAATTCATCTCTGCATGTCATTAAGAAAACAAAAATGGTTTGACCTTGTAATCTTTAATTGAAATCTGAAAATGCATTTCCTGTTTGTTTCAGTTTTCAGAAACGATCTGTTTGACAGCACACTCACAACGCAATGCAAACAATTAATAAAATGCTGCATTTTCTCACAACACAAACAATTTTGGAAAACGTGCTGCATTTTCTCACAACACAACGAAACTGTTTTAAGGAGACCCTAAAATGTGATGGATCTGGCTATTTAGGTTATGTTTATTTAGGCAAATAAATACTAAAGACATGAGAATCAGGATATTAAAATAAACAAACAAAAAACTTGCACAGCAGCGCCCATCACGTTTTTGGGTCCCCTTGAAACATTTCCATTGTGTTCTGTTATTTTAGTGTTGTGAGAAAATGCAGCGCGTTTCATTATTTTATTAGTATTGTGTGAAAATGCAGCGCATTTTTTATGTGTATGCGTTATGAGAATTTGCCACACATGTGCTGTCAAACAGATGAAGATCTTTACTGAATTTGCTGGTGTTTTTTGTAATTGCATGTGTTTTCTTAAATTGCAGCACGTTAAGCTCTCTAGGCCTGAGGTATTGGGTGCTGTTAACATAATTAATCATGCCCCTCCAACTGTCAGTTTTGACAGCACTATGACAACAAACAATAAGAGTGAGGAGGAGGTGTCTGTTAGGTTGTAATTACTCTCCTGAAACCCTTTTCCAAATCTTTCTGAATTAAATACCTACTGTACTACATCCATTCAGCTCACAGTTAAAAAAAACAAGCCACACCCACTGTTTTCTCATTTAATATTTAGTTTCTCTAGGAAGTGCATCACAATATGAAAAAAAAAATGGCCGCAGCTTCTGGTTTATGCAGACTTTAATCAAAGTCCCTTTAAGGCAAGTTATTTAACTTGGCAGCCATCTTTAAATGCCTCTCAGGCATTCTGTCTAAATTGGGAAACATCAAATTCTCCAAAACTGTTTTTCAAACTTACATTGCATATTTGGAATCACCAATAAGATTAAACATCAACCGTTATCATTTCTAAATGTTCAAATCAAACAAAATCAGCATTTTTCTTGTTGCCCGGGATAATGTGCGTGAGCACTTGAAAGGAACAAGATCACGACACCAACCTTATTTATGGCCGTTTTACACATTATCATCCTCTGAATAATGCTTCATCAGATCGCGCTGCTCTTCTGAAGTAATCTACAACTTATGGTAAATCTTCTTCAGAAATGAAGGTGACTTTTGTTTACAAGTTTGTGGGGCGTTTGAGTAGTTGCTGTCATGTGATGTGCGTTTGACAGGATGAACTGTACCTCGCGTTCGTTTCATACAGATTACAAAACCAGAAAACTTTTGTTATCAAGTGCACTTGGTTCATTTAAAAGTAGAGACTTTAAGTCTTATGTGGACATATTTCTTATATCTGTGAAGCAAATATTCACTGAGATTCCAGTTTGTTGACCACATGAACTGTCGTAAAATCACACGTCTGATTGTCGGTCTATAGCGATCAATGATTGGCTCCTGTACTAAAAGACGGGGCTTCATTCGCCAAATTGACTGTTGTACATTTCCCCATTTCCCAGCCTGGTTTCTCTCAAGGTTGTTTTTTTCCTTCACTTCATCAATTGGTGAAGTTTTTTTTTTCCTCGTCACTAACTTGCTTGGTTTGGGACTTGCGGAGCTGCACATTGATGGATTTGCTCTTCAGTGTTTGGACTTTCAGCAGTGAAATTTAAACCACACTGAACTTAACTAAACTGAACTTTAACTCTGAAATCTGGACTTTACTTTAACTTCTAAGCGGCTTTGACAAAATCTACATTGTAAAAGCGCTAAATAAATAAACATAAATTGAATATCTGTTTAAATTCTAATCTGAATACTGTATTTTAAAGTGAAGAATTGGTTAAACAGGGTCAGCATTATTAGTAGTCTGTGACTGTCATGAGTCTAATGTGGCTCTGTCTGAGCTTTGATACAAACAAAACATTATTGATAGTTTTCAGTCACATGACGTGCAGAGCAAAACAATGGGCTGTAATGGCAGAGATACACAGGATCTCCATAAAATGCTGCACAAGCAAGTCAGATTTCCTTCTATTTCAAGCTACAAATATCAGCTAATCATGCCAACAGAACAAGAAAGATTTTTGAATACAAATTAAATTGTGGGTGCTTGTGATCCACAGACAGCACCCGCCACTGTATTTCAGTCATTAAAAACCACCAGGTCCATACAAGAGCTCCAATTTTGGCAATGTGGCAGCGTAATGATAATTAAAAATAATGCATGGTTGGCAGGTATTTCATAGCTTAAAACTTGCTTACAGATGGTTCAATGGTAACCAAAGGACACAGTTACGAAAGCTGGAGGAATACAGAAAAATCCCAGAGCAAAAAAACAAAGGACAACACTGGAAAGACATGATATGTAATGGAATGTGATGCATTGTCATTTTTCCTGTCAAAAGCAGGGCAGGCACACAGTCAAAAAAATAAAATAAATAAATAAAGACAGGGACTGCCACAATAAACAAACAAACCTGTACAAATCCCTCTCCCAAAGCTATAACAATTGATTATTGGCTAATCTGATTGGAAGATGGGACTTCAGATGTCAGAGTCATACTGAGCATTGCAATTTGCTCCATTCATAGTAATGCGAGGGAACCGATTCAGTAATTCCTGATAAGGAAAATGTATTTGTTCATGCTTGCTATTTATACTTTGCTTTTTAATGTATACTAATTTGATTTTATATATACTCCAAATTACAATAGGAACTGTAAAAATAAATAAAAGCATACAAAAGTACAGACAGTTATAGTTACTTTAGATTGGGATGAGCCCATATTGATGCTGTGATGTCACATGAACACGATCAATTGGCAATTTTTAAAGGGGGAAAGCTGCCCAATATATCTGGTCTTCATGTTTTCATTGAAAATACATAAGCATGCTGAAATCATCTGCACATTCCAATGCACCTAAGGGAAGCTTTAGTAGCATCTCACTGAATTTATGCAGTATACTTTTTAATAGCTTTCATTATGTGCCCAGGGTTTGAAAAGTATCAAATAAAAGTCACGTTCTTCCAAAAGCCAAGCAGAAATATAAACACATCCTTTCTCCCTGGTGGTAAATAGTGTGTAATCTGGTTAACTCAGTGTGTCCGATCCCTCAATGAGAGCTCTATTAAGCAGTCTGTCATTAGAGGGATTACATGTGCTATTATCAGCCGCAGTCTGGAGACTCATACTGAACAGGCCAGATTGATTCAATCACACACATTATCTGAGTGGATGGAGCAGGACTACAAAACAGCACCGAATTTCAGACATTAATGGGTATGGATATATATCAATAATAACGCTGATGCTCTTTGCAGTCTTTGTTAGTTGCACGCTAACAGTGACTGTTATGCAGCCCAAAATACAAATATACAAAACCATAGAGTACTACTAGAGTCACAAATGTGTTTGAGCATAAAGAACACTCACACATAGCCCTAAATGTTATGACATTTGCCTTTCAGTGCTTTCCTGATCCAGATAACTGACCTTTTGCTTCTGCTTTCCCTGTCGATGAGCCAACAGAGAAGGCTGAAATCCAAATTAGTGTTTAAAGTCAGTCTCTAATACACTTATTTATTGATGTCCGTCATAATATACATCTTTGGTTTAAGGGCTGCATTACCTATTATCGTTTGGACATTTTAACAATTTCTGGTAATCACTGTAGCATAATGGGACACATGCCATTGCTTGCCTCCCCTGCAAGACACTATAGGAATAAATGGAAAAAATAAGATTTTTTGTTTATTATATTGCAAAATTCACTGTAAAAGCAATTAGGAGCCAGAGACATTTTGAAGGAAAGCGGCTCAAGGGGGAAAAGGGCAGTTTTCTTATTTATTTTTATTTTTATTATTAAAATATGTAAAAGGTTTCACCTAATAGTTAAAAATATATATACCATATACTGATCGTAAGTGGTTCAGAATCTTTATTAGTTTTTTTTTCTGTTGAAAAAATAAACTATTGTGACGAATGTTGGACACCAAAATGTTGAGCGCCACTGGCTTGTAGGAAAAACATACTCTGGACTGGCTTGTAGGAAAAACATACTCTGCAAGTCAATAGCTAACCAATATTCTTCAAAATTTCGTCTTTTTTTGTTAACAAAAGAAAGAAAATAAAGCAGGTTTGAAACAGGTGGATAATGAATAAATTATCACCATTTAACACGCCTCTTGTTTTAAAATTCTACACCGTTTGCCCTTCAGGTAAAAATGGCCCGCCTTCATTAAACCTGTAAAATAAAATAGCTAAATTTAATTTCAATCCTCAAGTCTATTTTGCATGAAGAAACAACCCCATTTTCATCACAAACTCTGTGACTCTGCCCTAAATGTACAAAACAGCCTTCAAAACAGAGGGTTCGAAAGATTTCACGCAGCCACCATTTAAAAAAGCGAAATCGAGGCTGCGGTGGGAAGAAACCCGGTATTGCCTGGAGTCACACAGGAATGGCGTTGTGCGTCTGTGTATCTGGCTGCATATCTTATCAGCAAAAAAGAAAGTGATGCAAATTTATAATTTTAGCGCTTTCTGAGTGCCCCAAAGGTCTGTTCTGAATGGATAGTGAAAATAAAAAAAGATAACGAACCTCATTTTCAGCTAAGTTAATGGAAATGGCACTGGTTAGCTAGTGTTTTCTTTCCTAAACACACATTTTTATCAAACTCAAGTTAATAAACTGATTCTTTCACTATTTTAGACTTGTCACGATACTGAATTTCATAACTGAAAAAAAAAACAAAAAAAACCCCGTAAATTTTCCGCTAACATTGAATCGCTGTTGAGCGCGTTCTTAAACACGGTTGATTTGCATAGTTTTCACCAGTGCTTACCAGAAATGACTGTGATTGGCTGCGAAGGTCATGAGTTCACTGCACTTCACTGAAGTTTACCGATTGCAAACACAGACGAGCAATCTGCTGATGAATCGACTGATCTTCACAGCTTTAAAACGTTCTAGTGTATCTGTGTTTGCACTTGGTAAAGAGCGGTGAACTGATCTCTGTAACACAGACATTCCAATTTTTTTTTTCCTTTGCCCCACACTCACCCAATTGTTTATGTTATTTTATTTTTCAACAGACGTCTATAAAATATATCACACAAAAATACAATCAGTCACAGTATACAACATTTCATACAGAGATGATGCAGGGTCTTATTAAGATTTCATGGATTTTATCACTGAAAAACAGACACAATGTGCATTTTTAAAATGCTTTGGCTTCATGTAATGTTCTATATTCAAAATAAATGACAAAAGAGATGAACATATTTTCATGATTAAGCTGTCATTTCTCCATTAATCTAGCCTGTTTGCCCATGATATATTGCATTAGTTCAACTTTACTGTAACTCACTCTATTTCAAACTAAAGTCAACTAATCCCTTTTTACAGTGTTGGCTTTACAGACATCATGGTGAATGCGTATTCTACAGTGTGTAAAATAAAAAAAAAATAAATTATGTAACAAATTATTTTATAATATAAACTTTTGACCAAATGCTTTAAGTGGAATGGGATATATTTTGTGGAGCAGACCATAATGCTGTACTATATTCTACACCCTTAAATAAGCTGTATACTATTTAAGTTGGAATAATTAAATAATATGTTGCTTTGTTTTTATTTTGGTTCATTGGCTAATTTAAACATGTCATGGATAAACAAATATAATATAAAATATTTCATCAGCAGCCGGCAGCAAGTCTCTGTGTTAATGAGTGATTCACTAAATCATTCATATAATGATTCCTTCAAAATGGCTGATGCATTTAAAAAGGAAGCAAGAGACTTGAAAGGATGGAAAAAACAAATAGTTAATTAAATAACTGACTCAAAAGTTATGTTTAAAAACTGACTCGTTCAAAAATCAGGAAACACAAACCACAGGAAAGCAGAAATAACTGTATGTAAATTGTAGCACAATATTTTATATATTAATATATTTTAAAGGGCACCTATGGTGAAAAATCAACTTTTAAAGCTGTTTGGACAGACATATGTGTAGGTATAGTGTATAGACAATCATATTGGGGTGATATAAACACACACAGTCCTTTTTTATTTTGAATTTAACAACATAAAAACGGTGGACCAATTGGAGCTGTTTTCAGACCGACCGCAACTTATGTAGGAGTGCGGTCCCCCCGCTCACTGAATTGATTGACAGACGCGCATTAACATGTCTCCGTAGTAACGCATATAATCATATCAACAAGACAGGACGTAAAAAGCAACTGGGAATAAAAGGTCTGTTCAGTTTGCTAGGATCATCAATCATCATCAAACGTGATCAAGAGTGAGTTTTACAAGTTTAGAATGTTTTAAAATAGTGCATGTGTGTAATGAATTACAGCGATTCACTTCACCAGCACAGCCGCGTGTCAGAACAATTATAAAAGAAGATGCTTCAATCCTGGTTTGTGGACGTTAAACCAGGTTTATTTTGTACATTAACATAACAGATATCCATACAGCAGTGGATATTAACCTGTATTCTGTCACACATTCGTGCAAAATGAGTGCAAGAGTGTGTGTGCGTGAACTTTGTAACGACATTGTGTGTGACTCATGGTTGAAACTCCACAAAAAAATAGCAGACAGTCATTGGTAAAGTTCTTACTGTAGTATTTCTCACAAATGTTACGTGAGATCTGCTTCCTGAGGCAGCCGAGGGTGGCGATTGAGGCATGCTGCTAACAGGCACGTGGGAATGGTGGGCGGGGAGGACTAGCCTTAAAGGCCCAGTACAAAAAAACAGCAACAAGGTTTTACCAGCTATAATACAGAAACTTCAGACAGCTATAATAAATAATATGATGGGTGTTTTGAGCTGAAACTTTACAGACACATTCTGGGGACACAAAAGACTTATTGAATATGAACAAATGTGTAACCTAGGTGCCCTTTAATATAAAATATATTATATATATTTTATCCTGTATAACCACAAAATATATTCTGGTTTGTTTTATAAAATCAATATTCCACTACACGCATTGTATTTAATCTGTTTGATTTTTTCAACGTACATTGTAGGTGACTTGCATTAAGCAGGCTTTTACTGTATCATACAGTATTTACATCCTGCGTTGTCCAATTGCAGTGCAGTTGTTTAGACCACATGTACAACAACATGCTTACATTTATTGAGAATCTTGTCAAAGTCAGAAAAAGACATCAACATAGGAAAGAAATGGTGTTTTTGTGAAATTCAGCGTACTTGCTAATGTGTAGCAAACAACAGTGTTAGAGGTGATGATGATAATGTTGATGACAGCGAAGGCCCCTGGGGGCAAACATCACCATGCTCTGACTAAAGGCTGAGACAGAACAGGTCAGGCCCTGCTGATCAGCACATCACAGCTAACCAGCCTCAGGTCCAGCTGTCAGTCTCCGCCATCAGGAATAGACTGATTTCACTTCACTGTGCTGTTTACATAAGCGGATTTACCCTCACACTATTTATACTTCAGTACAAACACAGATACAGTAACGGTAATCAAAGTTTCATAATAGTTTTATTCTTTTAGTGTGCTCTAGCACTCTCTCCAAATTTTTGACTTTTGACAAAATGTTGTGACTTTCTTTCTTTCTTTCTATCTTTCTTTCTTTCTTTGGTTATTAGAAAGAATTTAGTTATTTGGTTACACTTTGATTGTCCTATTTTTAAATTCTGATGACTGTGAAGGTAACTTTGTAACTGCATGTTAACATATTCTCTTTAGAGTATCAGTAGGGTCTAATTAGACTGCCAGGTTATGGTTGGGGTTAGTAGAAATTATTGTCAGTATATGCGTATAAACGGTTAGCAGACATTAAGCAGACAGTCTTATGTAAAAAGAAAATTTTAAATGTTGCTGCCTTAAATTTATAACTTGAATCTAACTAACCTTACAAATCATCAAATTTTATTACATATAACCTGACTTAACATATCAAGTTTAATCTTGTATAAATCTTATTTTATATTATATCTTCTATAAACATATTTATACAACAGTTTTCTCTGGTTCTCGAATCTGATTGGCTAATAGCCGTGCAATATTCTGCAAATAACAGCACTCTTACAGCCTCCTCACCCTTGGATATTACTCCTCCCACATAGAGTGACAGCAGATCAAGAAACTCAGTACAGTTTGACAAATATTGCTGCTGTTGGACAACATAATGTTCTTTTGAGGCTTTTTAGGCGAGAATGTTGGTTTGTAATGCAAGCAAGCAGTTTATTTATAAGGTTAGTGCCTATTTCAAATATTTATAATTTATGAGAGACAGCACGTCTGCGGCCATTAGCCTGTCATACTGAGCAGAGCTAAGACGGTTGACGTTGTCGACCCACAAGATGGCAACAGAGACTACATAATAAGCCCTTAGACGAGAAAAATTCAGTGTAATTACTTACTATAGCTGATCAAATCGTTATTAAACTGTTAAGTGACATTCTAAGTTGATCTTTCTCTTTTGCATGTTGTAGTGCTGTATTTATACCATAGTAATTGTAGTTTATTGAGTATGAGATGGGACTCACATATGAGGAATGTATGTATTTTGTGTTGGCCACTCTTTGTTTAACCCTGAGTTGCTTTTTGGTTGGTCATCCGTTTTGTTATAATGAGTCTCCTGTTTCCGTTACAGCAGACTAGTTCAGTAAAATGAAAGAAAGAACAAATGCTTGCATGTTTTTAGCGATTTTCCTCATCGCAAACACAACAGTCATCTGGTAGTGATTCCGTTAATTAGGGTTTTTAGGTTTAATTATCGTGATATCCTGATTGCAACAAAGAAATACTGGGAGATATCTCTGTAGACTGATGGCATTTCATGTAGTTCAGCCTTATAATCTTAAAACTTCAGCAAAATCACCTGTTTTGTCATTACTTTAGATATTATGCTAGAGAATCATTCAAATATTAGCTCTAAAGTGACATTGGTGATGTAGCAACGATTTCTGCTGTTCTGATGTCAGCTGCAGGTGTGAAGAAATGGTGGAAGAAAGTAGTTTCTCATACAAAAGGATTTTAGACTCTCCGTGTTTGATTTTCTTTTTATAAACACAATTATCAGGCCGAACTGTTGTGTTAATGCAATATCACACTCGTAGCAGTGCGATATGGCTGTACTGTATATTGTCACAGGTCGGACACTAAGGCACTCAGCCTGCAGCCTCATGCTAACACACCCCTCCAACCAGTGTTTCACACTGCTATTCGCGTGATATTGCTCAAATATCATATATTACTTATATATTACTATTTTGTTTGCATTACTCTTTAGATAAGAATAATAAACAAAAATAAATACAAATCTTAAACTATGAAAACTTTATGAAGTGATTGTGTCACTTCAGAAGACCTGATTTATAAGAATTTATTTTATTAATGTGTGTCTGTGTGCGTGTAATGTAACGCAATAGATTTGCAGTTGAATAGACTTAGAGGTCAAAATTGAAATCTGGAAAATTAAGAAAAAAATCCATTTGTCATTTTTCTGTTAACTAACCCTTTAATTTAACCTTTAATTTTTATATAATTGTAATATTTTAATTTAATTTTGTTTATTTTAGCTCATTTATTATTTTGTTTTATTTTGATATTCTAAACTAGGATGGCCTCAAACGACCCTGAATGGAGGTCATGTATATTTAGTTCTTTCTAAGGACAAATTTGTCCCCCAAGTATATCTAAGCAGGTCCACCCACACTATAGAAGTGGTCCACTGATGACACATATGGCCAATTAGAGGTGGATGAGGTGATGATTATCTAAGCTGAAAGCTTGTTCACACATGGCAGGTGACCAGACTGCCAGCAGGGAGATACCGACCAAGAAACTCATCAGGAGCCTTTCACTTTCTCCTCTTTACATACGTTCCCTTCTTCTCACCCTCGCTCTCTCCCTTATTCCCTCCATTTCTTCTTCCTCTCCACTGTTTCAGGTCAAACTCTGTTTCTCCCCTTCAGTCAGTGGGTTTTTCTCACTCTTTCTGCACTATGAGGAAGTGTGTGACAGAGGGAGGCAGGAGCAGAGGTGCAGACTAATATTCCTTTCATAAATCATGCAAGTAAGAGATGTCAGAAGTGTAATTGTGCTTCTGTGAGTCCTCTTTAAAGAGGGGGATTTTATTACTGGGTTAACACAGAGCCGCCCCTCCATTCTCCAGAATTACACACTCATCAGGGAATAATCAGAGTGGAAATGCTGCACACTTACTCTAAGGAGCAACGATTAGCGTGCGGGGGAGAGGACACACATACATTAGCACATTAATAACACATTCATGTCATATTCATGTGAAAATTTTATTAAATAAATTTTTAAACTGGTTTTTGGGGGCTGAAATCTTATATCTTCATATTTTCCATATTTAAAAAAAAATCACTGCTATTGGTCAACCTATTCTTCAGTCTTTGCTAATATTCATTAATTAAAAAGTATTATAACGAGCTTGTGATCATACCTCTCAACTATTTTGGGTTGTCAAATCTTATGCAAAACTTTATAGATCCACCCTTACACCACTGAATGAGATGCTGTACAACAATTAAAACATATTTGTTTGCTTGCAATGTAAGCGTAAATAATGAACTAATTGTTTAATCTTCTATGACATGAAGCTGGGCAATTAATAGAAAAAAACGGTCTGCAACAGGTTCAATGATATTACGCAGCGCTGTTACCTAGTTACCTCGCAGGGGAATATTTTCAGTCACTGCGTGATATCATTGCGCCTGCTGCAGCCATGGTACAGTGCAGCAAAGTCCCTTGATTATTACGCTGGAAGGAGAGTATAGCTTCTAACCATTTCGACTTTTCATTTTCGTTTTGTCTTAGTACATGGTGTAACTACAAAAAACAGGAAAATTATGAAAACTGTTGTGAAAATTGAGCGAGACGCTAAAAGTCAAATCTGATTCAGTGATCTATGCTAAGCTAACATAAAAGTATGTCTGCTAGACTTTAAGATTGGCTCAATGGATTCAAAAATGGTATAACTCAACTGTTTAACACAAGAACTACCAGAACTCTATAGAATCACCATAGCAGCTATTTTGACCATTCTCATATAAGATTTCATAATGTCACATCATACAGTAATTACATTAAAAGCATCTATTGAGATATTAAAATTAAGATTTAAATATCTGTCGTCATATTTATTCAAGTCATCACCATAAAAATACAATATTCTTGGTAATACATCATATAAGGGGCCGATCACACCGAATGGGATTTTGTGTTGAGAGGTCCATCTTTTAAATGGATTACCTATGGCCATGAGCGTTTTGGGCGCTGCATATGCGCACTGCGCACCTCACGTTTGAATCGCCTGCTGCACCTCATGTTTTTGCCATTGCGTGCTGTGCGCTCACAGTTGAAAAAAAAAAGTCGGAGCAGAAAAAGTGCATTATGTCAGTCGCATCTATTTCATTCTCCAATCACATGAAAGCAGAGGCGGGGTTTCTGTTGAGGTGACAGCAGTGTTTGTGTTGTTAAGAAGACTATGGAGACTTTTAAAGATGGAGGAGAGACTAGTGGTTGCTGTTTCAAGTTTTCCAGAGCTGTATGACTTCACAAATCTTGAAAATCACAATATTATTAAATATTAAGTAAATAGTAAATATTCAGTGGTTGCCTAGTGACATAAAAAGTGCAACACACTTCTTTTTTATTTGTCAACATAAAAGGCAGTGCGCCTTGCGGTTGTAGGTTGTAGGAATGGGTTTTAAACCACAGCGGTTCAAACTGTAGTTTGCCGAATGACTAAAACGTTATCAGCATGATGGTAAAAAAACTGTACATTCTAGTCAAACCATTCTTCTGCAATCTTATACCAAAAACAGAAATAAGGGCAGCATTAATAGCTTTAAATGTTGGAGAGTGTTGATATTATGTGATTGTATTGTATTTCAACATGGAGCAATTAAATGTTGAAGTTAAAACAAAAGCAATTCAAAAATACTTGATAATGAAATGATTTAATTACAATAATTCTCTATGGTTCCAACTGAATTAGTTACAAAATAACTGTATAAAATGATCAAATATGAAATGATAAAACATATGATATAGATTGTACCCAGCTTAAATGTAAAATTAAAGTTACCAGAGGTAGAAGGAGAGACACAGGGGGAGAGAGAGAGAGACAAAGAGAGCAGGCCCAGAAGTTAGCCTGATTGCAATAGAGTCAGAGAAGATAGACTCCAGAGGAGAAGAGGAGTAGAGCAGGAAAGTGCAGAGACAGAAAAGACAGGCCAGGAAAAGAGGCACAGCAGCGTTTTGCCACTTATTTTTTATCTTTCTTGAACGTGTGACTAAAGCCAAAATACTGAGACATCCAAACTGACCAATCAACATGTGACCACATCGTAAAACCTCCAAAGTCCACATACCAGGCCCTGATCTTATCAGTATCTGCCTTTGGAATGTGTGAACCTTCTTTTTTTAATAAACAACAAATAACAAATAAACAAATGCATATGATAATTTAGCCTCTTACATGGTTTTGGAACATAAATGCGCGTTCGGTGTGAATATAAATTTATAGTTATGTTATTGTAGTCCATCCATGAATGTTCGCACGCCACTTTCATTTTTGCTTTCATAAGTAGAGGAGGAGGCTTTTTTCGTGGTTCTAAATATGCTTTTTTGAAAGACATATCTGAGGTTTTTCCTCATATCTCATGTTTTTGTTAGCAGGAAGTTGCTAGGCAACAGAAGCACACATATCCATAGTCACAGGGAAAAGTAGCAGACACTGAAATGCATGCGGCCATTTTGATCGCTATTGTAGTTAATTAAAGGTAGAAATACACATAGCTCTTTTGTCCTTTGTAATTTTAAGAAAATAACAATGTTAAAAAGAAATATATTTAGAAAAAGACAGGGTATTATAGATATATCTGTTTAATTTCAACATATTAATTAAATTAAAAAAATAAAAACAGTCAAGTTGACCACCTCTGTAGTTCTACTGTTAACTTAAGAGGAGTTGTAAAATTAACCCATTTTACCCCAAAATTTTGTTTCATTCAGTGTACCTTTAACACTGTATAATCTCACATTGATTCAACGTAAAAATTAATGGACACATTTCATTAAAATAAAAAGACTGAGAGTGCAGTCTTAATCGATAGAGAGAGTATAGTGGAGTACAGTGAAAGATCGGAAGATGGAGCGACAAGGGCCTTTAAAAGCGAGGAGGATATATAGATATAGTCTCCGTCCACAGCTGTAGGTCAGAGATACATTCTCCTTCTTTTATGATGTGAGATACAGGGAGAGTGAAAGAGAGAGACAGGGCAGGGGGCGATCTTGTTTCTGCGGAGATCTATAACCTTTACAACCAGCAATGTTGTCACTGTCTGGCAGAGATAGTAAACCAAGCATAAATGATTTCTCAGATAACAAGAGTCATGTTAAAGGTTGTCTCCTATTTTCCTTGTCATGTTTAAAACACACTATACGGTTTCCAATTCTATGTGGTGTCGCTTTTTCTCCAGTGATTCACTCTAAGCTCAGATAGAATCAGGTCTATGACTAACACGCTTGCATTAATGGACTCTTATTCACCCACTCAATGCTTCAAGTTGCTGTGATGCATTTGTGCAATTCTATGTTTTAGTTGACAGAGCTGGACTAATAAATTGAGTTTGATCAGAGGGTAATTATGCAGAAATTACATTTCTGTCTCTCGATTATGAGTGTATTATTGATTTTATACAACAGATACGGTAAACAAGCAGATTTTATTGAATAATGTGCATTTTACAGACATCCTGCCAATTACATTATTTCTGTTTCAACATCAAAACTTGTTCCAATTGAATCAACAGTGGAATAATAGCTGCTAGCAGCAATTAAAGAGCCAAGCACAACAGAGGCAGATGCAGATCAGACCAACTGCAACAATGAGTAATTGAAGACACTGTAAAATGATTTCAGTCTAAATGAATACAATCATTAGTCATATGGTTTAATGCTTTTTGTATTTGTTACCAGATTGATCTGGCAGGGTTAGAGTGAGGTGATAATGACACATAAAAATGTGCTGCCAACATGTAATAACTTTGCAGAGATAGAGCCTCAGACACATAACATTTGATAATGTGGTAAATGAAAACCATTTCATCTACCAACTTGAATTACATGGGGGTTTTCTTTGCTGCCATGGTATAGAGATAATCTGTCAAATTTGGTCCAATTTGGGCGATCACTTTAGAGAACATCAAAATGGCAGACTGTAAATTTGGCAGAACAAAGCAAAAACTCTATGGAGAGAATCAAAATAGATCGTATACAAAGCGTTTGGTGTTTAATGATTGGTTTGTATTGTACTGTTTGTGTTTTTTTTTAATGGACCTTCATTCGTTAATTTTCCTTCAGCTTAGACCCTTTATTCATCAGATGTTTTACACAGCGCATGCCCTTCCAGCTACAACCCAATACTGGGAAACATCCATACACACTCATTCACACACATACAACACAGGCAATTTAGTTTATTCAATTCACCTATACCACGTGTTTGGACTATGGGGGAAACCAAAGCACCTAGAGGAAATTCACTCCAACATGGGGAAAACAAGTAAACTCCACACAGAAATGCTAACTGACCCATCCGGGACTCAAACCAGCAACCTTCTTGTTGTGAGGCAACAGTGCTAACCACTGAGCCACCGTGTCGCCGCTAATGGACCTAGTGTATATACTGTATACTGTATATATAGTGCATATCTAATAGTATATACAAAGTTTTTTTTTTTTAACCACAAAGTGACAACAACAGGTTCATCTACAGACAGAGCTTCATATCAATATGCTTATGTGTTTATGACAACATTTAAAAAGCCTAATGCCAATTTAAAAATTCTTCAACTGTGCCAAAACTTTGTAGATAAATTCAGGCTGTGGTTGTTGTAACAATATTATTGCCATATGAATTCAATGGGCCGTCAAGCCTGCCACAGACTCAATATAAGAGAAGCAGAATTTAAAAAATAATTTCTATAACGAACATGCCTCTAAGAAACACACAGCTTGAAACCTGCATCAGTGCTTTAGTACAAAATAGTAGAGCAAATGATTCAACGACTCATTCAAAAAAATTTAAATGCAATTACCCAGTTATTACAGTAATTATTGCTGCGTCCCAAATGGCACACTATACACTTACACACTCAACAGCATAGTACATGTACACTCAAAAAAATATATATTTTTGCCCGTTCAACCTACTTATTTAGAATGAGCTAAAACAACACAATTCCTGAGATTTCATTGGGACAACTTAATTTTTTTTATGTTCAGTCCACATAAATTTGTAAGAAAAGTGTCAAGTTAACCTAATCAATTTGTGCTGGGACAACATGAATGAATTGTGTGGAACCCTGCATTTTTTACAGTCTATGTAGTGTCATCTCAAATGGAACACTAACGTTTTTTTTTACTTGGCAGAAATTCAAACTGATGACATTTGACGGATTAGTACAAATTAGTAAAATAAATTACCAAACTACCAAATAATACCTATCATGAGTATAACTGCATTCACCATCGGGAGGCGGTATAATAACTCTCATAGGAGAATTTTGCTTTCACAATCCAAAATAAATAAAGTAATCCAGCATCAGCGCCTGAAAGCTCCGCCCCTTCCGCTATGTAAGTAAAACAGCAGCCGTTGAGTGCGTTAAAGTGTACAACATTACACACTTAGTTTTAACGGTTGATTAAGTACATCATCCGGGTATTTAAAGTGCACTCACTATTTTTAGAGTTTTCAAAGTGAATGAACTACTTACACTATTTATACTACAAATGGTGTAGAATAGTGCATAAGTTTGCGATTTGGGATGGACCTACTGTTCTAAATCACTTACTTGGAAGGCACAATATTTAAATAGTACAAAAGAATTCAGTTGAAGTACATTATTACAATTTTACAAAACAAATTCAGACATATAACTTATTTTTAGAGCTGCTTTTAAACAATAAGTATTGTGAAAAGTGCTATACAAATAAATTGGAATTGAATTGGATTTTCAACAAATAGAGAAATGTTTTTATCAATTGCTTATTTTAGAACAAACCTTGACAAGTCCATTGCCTCCATATTCTGGCCAATTCTGGTAACATTCACAAAGTGATAAAGGCGAGAACAGTTAACGTTTCATAGAATTAATTAATGTGTAAGCAGATTTTTTTTTACAGATGTATTTGCAACAAATCTGAGACACAACATTTAGAGAAACTCTGGTAAAAGGATCTGCAATAACATACACTGTATGTGCACTCCATGCATCTCTGCTCCTCAATCAAAAGTAAGTGACAGGCAAAGCATGCTCATAATTGAAACTGTGAGCAGGATCTCCAGGCTTGTTGGCCAGCTTGTGTATGTGTGTTGGAGAGACCGCAATCTTTCGATGATTATACACCAGGATCTGGCAGAGAAGCAAGATCTGCAGTGGAGATGGTGAAGTACACTGGGCCACAAGGCCAGCTCATCCCTGTAGATTAGCAGCCCACAGTGCTCTGGCCGGGGAACTGCACTGGCAGCAGCTGTGGGGCTTTTAACTGTCTAACACAGACACTGCACTAAGACACCAGCAAAAGCAGATGGCTAGTTTCAATGATAAACTGATTCATTTTCACTGCTGGAGGTACTTCCCGCAAATGGAGTCCAATTGATTTCTCATTACATTATTTAAAGCAATAAATGCAAGAAGCCCATGTTCGTCTGAGAGAAAACTATTAGATCTGTTATTATCTAACATAAAATTAATCTAGCATGAAATGTAGCTATAGCTCTACATGTGGTGCTCGTGCTTGCTTAGACTGATGGCTCAGATTAGTCTAAATCTGCATCTCTGTAATATTCAGCCCTGTTAATGAATTGGTTATTTCTGGGAAGCTATGTTTTTTGTTGATTTTATTAATATTTTGGTTTCATGGGTCCAGAGACTGCATTTTTAAACTATTTAAAATGATAAAAGTTTATGCATGTGCCCAGCAAAATAATTTTGTGTTTAATAGACGTCTAATAGACATCTAAATGCAGACAGCTTGGCTAAAACAAGGCTAAACTTGGGCTGTCAGTAGCTGTTTCCATCCAAAAATGCGAATGAACTTTATGCACAAATGTGTATATGGATTAATCGCATTAAAGACGTGCGAATAAAGCAGCGTTTCCACCCAATGAGTCAAAGCGAACAAAATTGTTACTTTCTGTTTAACTGGCACCAAATATCAACAGTAAAAACTGAATTTACTGCAGTAGGAGAAGCTGCACCAATCTTTTCTTCATCTAATAAATGACTTGCACCTCAGAAGGCAATCCTGACACGCAGTGAACGCGCGGTGGCGTTTGAAGATGCCAGACGCGGAGCACAGACGCTCTTGATTCTGGAGGTTGTTAATAATATAATAACACTAATACTTAAATGGTGAGGCGTTTTAAAATGACCAAAACAACAGTTCAGATGTTTTACAGTGTGCTCAGCCTGCTGGTTTATTCATTTACGCACATTTTCATCATCACATGACCTCTTATAACAAAATCACATGACCTTTTTTTAATGTGCATACTGAAATTTGTGCGGTAAAAGTGTTTCCATTCGTAGTTTATGCGCATCATGGCGTTTTCATCAACCGTTTTTTTATGCGCATATCCAAAATGCGCATAAAAATAGGTGGATGGAAACATAGCTAGTGACAATCTAATAGACATCTAAGAATAACCCAAAACTAGACTAGTCATCAAATAGACCGATTAGAGAGACGTTATATGTGTAGTCTTTCAATTCTGTTTATTTGATGACTAGTCTTGGCCTATTCTTAGATGTCTATTAGATTTTCTCTGACAGCCCGAATTTTGCCTGGTTTTAGCCAAGGCGACTTTGTTTAGATGTCTATTATACATCTATCAGACATCTTTTCAAATAAAAAATGCTTGCTGGGCTGTTATTAGTGTGTGTAAATGACAATTGAATTACATTTCAAACACTTTGAAAACTTAAACCAGAGAGGTATTGCACAAAAGCAAGATATGGGATTAAGCTGGGATTTTCAAGCTATCCTGGTGTTGGAACTCGAACCTGCAACTGTTGAATCACAACTCTCTAATCTCTGTCCCGCCTGGGCCAGTTGGCATTTCTGTGTGGAGTTTGCATGTTCTCCCCGTGTTGGTGTGGATTTCCTCCGCGTGCTTCTGTTTCCACCACAGTCCAAACTCCAAAGACATGCAGTACAGGTGAATTAGATGAACTTAACTGGCTATAATGAGCGTGTGTGAATGAGTTTACGTGTTTTTTTCCAGTAATGTGATGCGACTGCGGGATCCACTGTGTAAAACATACTGGTATACTTGAATAGTTGGTGGTTCATTCCGTAGTGGCAACCCCTGAAAAATTAGGGACTAAGCCAAAGGAAAATGAATGAATGATTGTTCATAATATGGCCATTCTTATAAAAAAAGAGGATTGCCAACATTGAATTTCATGGAAGGTTGAAAGGCACCACAAAAAGAGGACGTCCAAGAACAATGTGGATGTCATCAGTGCTGGCAAGTTAGTATGTTGGACCACAAAAGCAATGTATGTGATTAAGTTAGGATTTTCAAGCTATCCTGGTGTTGAAACTCGAACCTGCGATCATTGAATCACAACTCTCTAACCTCTGGTTTGAGTCCTGGCTGGGCCAGTTGGCATTTCTGTGTGGAGTTTGCATGTTATCCTCGTGTTATAGATAAATTGGGTGAACTAAACTGGCTTTAGTGTATGAGTGTGTGTGAATGGGTGTAAAGGTGTTTCCCAGTAATGTGATGCGTCTGGATGCGCTGCATAAAACCTACAGGTATGCTGGAATAGTTGATGGTTCATTCCGCTAGGGTGACCCCAGAACAATTAGGTACTAAGCAGAAGGGAACCTTCACTATATAGATCCATCAAATCACCCTTAAACTGACTTAGTGAAGTAAACGATGTTTGATAACAACATTTTTTCTCTGTCACCTTATTCACCTAGGAAGATGTAGCCTAACCTTAGTGAGTTGAACTCATTGAGTTTAGCATAATTTTTGCAGAAATTTCATACAGAAAGTCCTATCTTGAAGATGATATCCTATGGTTTTAATCACTTAATGCACTCAGACATTGTACTATATCTGCTAATTATGTTTACCTATTGTGTGGCCTGTTAAATTCCCATCGTTTTGGTTCAATGATTACTCCATCTATTAACAAGCTTAGATTTAAAAGGGTGACAGGCCTATATGAGTTCATTTGAATTTTGCCATCACAGAACTTGCAATCAAACTCTTCTATGCTCAATGTAAAAACCAGATTTATGAATACTTCTAAAAACTCCAGAAAATAAAAGTATGATATCTAAAAATTATAAAGACATCTGTTTTTGCAAATAAACTCGCAGGACATTATTTATTTTTGCAAAAAATGTCCTTCTGCTGCCATGTAACGGGAGTCTGGAGTTTTTGACCTGTCTGTATATTATTAAATATTTGTGATTCATATATTGTGACATTTTGACAACTTTAGGCAGACATATTTCATCTTCAATAACCAGGGCATAACATAACATAAGGGCTTGGTGGGGCTGAAGCCCCAGGGCCCACGGAAGAAGGGGGCCCTTGATTGGCTGAAAAATTAATTTGCGCTATGACGCGGGAAACGCCTCTTTGCGTTATGCTTTCTCTCATGCATAATGTGAAGTATTCCTTTTGGTTCGCTGCTGTTCAAAAACAGTGATGTCGGTGCTAAACTGGCGCTCAGAGTGGCTATAGCCCAATCAGAATATCGAATAGCCCTGTTTTAGTCACCCATAAGGGTGATCAGATGTCCCAATTTTCTCAGGAAAGTCCTTTATTTCGGCAATACCGCGAGAACCGTCCAGTCAAAGGATGGCTAACCAAGCTCGTAGTGGAACAAAACATTTTATTTAAACAGTCTTCATCATTGATACACTTGTACATGTAGTAACAAAAGCTGTGATAGGCGGAATAATGCTGAATGGACTCATAACTAAAGCGCTGTCTCGGCCACAACGAATCAAATAACCTACACGAGCAGTTATCAAAATATCCATTGTTGCGGATCTATCTCAAGTAAATGCACTTGGTTATGCTTTACATTAAGTCTAACTGAACCAGTTAGAAAGCAAACTTTCATAATTGTTTACTTTGCCCCTTTTATGAATTCGACAGAAATAAATTAAATATTAATGAAATGGATGCAATAAAATAATGGTGCTGACTTTTATCAGACATTATATTATACAAAAATGTATAAATGAATAAATAAAATAAGGATGCTAGACCACAATAAGCTATTTTGGATATAAGAAACATGGATATTAAAGATAGTATATCATTACGGATTTATGATCAGCTAAAGTTCTAAAGAAATGTTTTAAAGGTAAACCCCTATTTAAAGTATTTCTTAAAAAACACTAATTTAGGAAGTATTGCAAATGTTTCTTTCTTTTGTTGATTTTTGCAGCCTGTTTGAACTTTAAAGTTCGTATTATGTCATTAATTAGTTTTGTATGCTTGCAGGCCTATTTCAAATGGTGTAAAATTAGATAATAATATTAATTAGTAAATTAATAATAATAATAATAATAATAATAATAATAACAACTATAATAATAACAAATATATATATATATATATATATATATATATATATATATATATATATATATATATACACGCTTGTGAGGTAAAAAAAATTAAAAGGGGGCCCTTGGATTTGCTATAGTCCCAGGGCCCAATGTGTTCTTATTCCGGCCCTGTCAATAACTATACACATCAGCTATGGCATTTGAAACAACCAATGAAATATTATCGGTATCGCCACAGCAAAACTTAATTTAATGTTGTTTTTCTCATTTTCTTGTCATCAACATCAGCAATTCATCCATTATTTGTACAGTTTACTCATTCTGCCAATATTTTTTCAGTTTTTTTTTTCAATTCTTTAACTGGAAGAGTTTCAGTTTACCCTCTTAAAAAACCAGTACACCATATTTAGGCATTTAATATTTCTAAACTTTCTCTGCATTTCCACCATGCAGCAGCACTGAGACTGAAAAGCTCCTCATCCTGTTCTTAAGGAATGGCATTTTATTCCATCTCATTTCTTAAGCAAAGATGCTGAATTGTACACTTTACAGCTATTATATATTTCTGGTCTTAATATTGCCCAGTATACTATTTTCAATGGTTGTTGACTTGCTCCTGAATATACTCTCACCATTTGTCTTTTACTTTCTTTAAAGAGCCCATATTATGGGTTTTTGAAAATGACCTTCCATGTGGTGTGGAACACAGCTCTAAGTGAAGTGAAATACTCAGCTAAGGAGTAAATCTGTAAGTGTACAGTGTTTAAAACTATTGATTCATCTATAAGAGTCGACTCGTAGTGCTTTAAACGAGTCGTCTTGATAATGAGTCATTTGGTGTTTCGCGATGACGCAGCTACGAAACACAAGCCCCGCCCAGTAGTTGCGCGCGCAAACCCGGGAGTTTTGAAACCTGCAGCCCCGCCCACTAACACAGAAAAAAGCCACACACACACGAAATCACGTCGCTGTGCTCAAATGGATATTATTATTATACCTCAGCATTATAGCCCAGCCTTGTGCAGTGTTTCTGGAAACTACATGCTTACAAAGAAGACTTCATTGGCCATTTGTTAATGGAAGGATCAGTAAAGATGGACTATGTCAGATCAGTGCATCTGCATCATGAATCAGTTTCTTCCTCCATTTCACAAGTGTAAGTACGTGTGATTAAAATTGTTGCCTCGTTTACGCTAGCTTGCAAATTATGTATTTAGTTGTGTTTTGTTACTTGTAACCGCGTGTACTGTATCAGGTTAACTTTATATTCTCATATCGCGTGTAAAGCCACGTTGAAAACGCGACGCGTGCCGCTTTGTTTACGGATCGTCAGCTGTTCCTACACACATGCAACGGTCTTTGTGTGTATGTGTGTGTATGTGCGTGTGTGTGTGTGTGTGTGTGTGTGAAGAGCAGGTAGACTGTGACGGGCTAGGAGATCTCCTCGCCAGTTTATGGAGTTTTTGCTCAATAAAACAGTTAGTCGTCGGTATTTTCAAGTCCATTATCTGTATTTACATTCACCCACTGGCAGCCAAAATCCACTATAAAGCGTGTATGCACTGTGACTATTTTTATTTTAGCTGCTGGGCATTTCACTCTGTCTCACGCTTGTGACTGTCGACCAATCACAGCTGGCTGTCATCGATCCAATCAGCGCGGAGGAGGGGTTTGGGAACAAATGAATCACTGAACAATTCATATGGGAGTCGCTGGGATAATTAGGTAAAAATAAATGCAAATTATAAGAGCATGAAAGTGTTTTTTGACCTTGCATGCATATTAGACTGTTGTTGGAGACCCTTACAATCAAAATATGACCCTATTTCATGTACAATAGGGGCTCTTTAAGCATAATTTTCATCCATACTCCAATCATTGATAACCTTCTTAAAAATAAATATAGTTTTTTCTGTTCTGATATCAAGCTTAGGTAAATAACTGAGAAAGCACCAATCAGAGGCCTCATTTTTAGGATGTCATTATGTACTGTAGACGTCTGTCTTGCAAAGTATTTTACAGTATTTTTAAACTACAAAATTGCAAGACACTAAAGTATTTTGATACAAAATATCAAGCCATTATCATCAATCCTATTATATACAAATTACAAAACACTATTTTGTTTTTGAAATACGTATTTGAAATACATCTATCATACTGCACATCCTTGATGGCACATACAGGTCACTTGTTTCACTTTATTAATCAAGTATTGATTATGCAGCAAGGATAGACTGTGTGAAAGTGGGCCCATGGGTAAGATGTGTGTGCTTAGGGAGAGGTTAATTCTGGTACAGTCCTCTAGGGCATTCTTTCTAACACACTCTTGTGCAGCTTGAGAACCCCACTGTGTGTAATAATCTGTGCGATTTTTATAGTTCTAAAAAAGATCTTAGGGGGTAAAGAGCAGATATTTTAAATATCATGGATTTTAGGGCTTTTTGGGGTCTTGTAAACGCTGCATGTATAATTAATTTTAAAAATGATAATTTGGGATTTTTTCCCTCAATCCTGTATGGTTTTTTAGATCAAGCTTCTGGTTGCCTTTGATTTCCAATGGGGTCCAGCAACTTTTGTTTTACTTTCTTGACATTTTCTTTTTGGTCATTCTTTAAAATAATTACTTTTGTGTTCAGGCAGAAGAAAGAAACTCAGTTAAGACAAACACAAGGGTGAGTAAATGATGACAGTTCCTTCAGGGATCGCTATGTTTTATTGCATTACACTTGCATGTATGCATGGGCTATACCATGTGTGTCTGTGTATGAAGGGGGGCGGGGGGAGAGATTGGAGAAATGATTGTGTGAGAGCAACCGAAAAAGAGAGCAGAGAGAGTTCCCCAGTGCAGGCCCCATTACTCTCAGCTCAGGTGATTTATGACACATCTCTGAGCTGAATGTAAATGAACTGCTGTGTGGGAGAGAGGAGCTGTCCCGCCTTCTCTACGGACAAACACTTACACATACACACACTCTCACACACAAGAACAGGTATGAGACAGATAAATTACAGATAATAAATACAGTAACAAACCCCACGTGCCCTGAAGCCCACAGAGACCGAAGTGAATTTAAATGTGACATCATGAGGCATGAACAAAACCACATATTGCCAAAATGAACCGAGATCAGACACATGATTACCTTCAGTATAATGTAAACAAAATCTGCATCAATAAAGCAAAAATCAATCAGCCAGAGATGTAAAAAAACTGAAGTAAAATATTTTGTTCTGGTCTGGACTTTTTTTTCTTGGACAAGACTTGTGTAATTTGATCTAAAACATTGGAGCACCCTGCTTTCTTACGAGTTTCCCTCTAAGGAAGTCTTTGGCAATTTCTCAAGCATTGTCTGTATTTAAAGCTGAATAATATTAACTCAGCATTACCAAGAGTACTTCTTAGCATAAAATATAGTTCTGTGTGCACTTTTCTCAGATAATGAATAGACTAAGCAGCTGAGGCTTTTGTCTTGTGTTTGGCTCCTCTGACAATGCAAGATGACAAACCTTTCTTTGTATAGTCAAAACTCAGAAATGCTTAGTGGGCCAAAATGTACAGATGTCACTGTAAATAGGATGAGAAATGTAATAAAACCAGGATGTTTTATTAACATTTTTTGGGTGCAGAATATACGGTAAGACTTTATTTTGATGGTCCCTATTGTACATTTTGTTGACTAAAAGTTGCATTGCAACTACATGCCAATTGCTTCTCATCTGAGTATTAGTAAACTGTCCGCTTAATATCTGCTGATACTGCTCCTTCAACACAAATAGCTCACTATAGACCATTTCAATGTGGCGATGTCATCGGCCCATGAACATTTCCTGCTTGTTATCAAACTATTTCAACACTGTAACAAGAAGCAATTCAATCATAACTTAATGTTAAAAATGCTATAATAACATTATTAATCAATTTGTGGCTCTTTTTGGATTCCAGGAAGCTATAGAAATGAGATGAAGCTGGTAGAAATGAGATGAAGCTGGTAGAAATGCAAAGACCTGGTTTTCTAAAATTAATTTGAGCTCTGCAGCTAAACTTCCTGTCGACAGAAATGTGTTGAAACTTACGCTTTCAATGTTGTGCAGAGAATTAGTAGAAAAAGAGGACGTATGTATGGGTGTGGCCAGTGGAGGACTGGAGAATGATTGACATGTGACAAATTCCACTAAACTCCACCTGTTAATATCAGCTACAAATAAAAGCTGGAGTCAGGACATGAAATTATTTGCGCACCTCCTGAATGTAACTTTTGCACTGTATTGAGGATAACAGAATTCTGTGTTTTTTACATTGAAGAAAACCTCTCCTGACCTTTTTTATTGAACATGCATGGAATTGAATAATTATTGCAACAATTACCATAACCCTAACCCTAACCCCAACCTAACAGTCTACTTATAATCTATTGAGAATTAGTTGGCATGTAGATGCAATGTAACTTAAATTCAACAAAATGCAACAAAAGGGACCATCAAAATAAAGTAATACAGAATATACTTCTATGTTCATATATATGAATATAAACACATTTGTACACCTGTTCAACTGCTTGTTAAATAAGCTAATTGTATGCCAGCAACTCATTGCATTCAGGCATACAGATGTGGTCAAGAAAATGTACTTACAGTAAGTTAAATTTAAGAATCCCAATGGGGAGGAACAGTAATTTAAGTGACTTTAAACGTGGCATTATTTAGCACTTCTCAACTGCATGGCTTTTTTACACTGTATGGTATACATTACTTAGTATCTGATACTTATTTAACTACCACATTGGTTGAGGTTTCAAGTGAGCCAATCCCATAAAGTGTGATGTGTAAACACCGCAGATCACTGTTTAGCCAGAGAAAATCATCAATGCCTCATTGAATTTGTGACATGAGACTCCAAACCCACAAGTTATACTGTAAATATACAGTCAGCATTAGCCATCGCAGGATCCCTTTAAAAAAACTGTCGAACGCGACTTAAAATTGCTGTATCATGGCCAGTAGACAAGAACTAAAAAGTAGAGGAGATGCAACTACAGTATTAAAGCATCTACTTACAGTACTGTATAAGTGGTATTATACTGCAGCAGAATAGCAAACCAAACCAATGTAAAGCTGAGCTGAGTTTGTACCAAGTCGTAAAACATTGGCTTTTATTTTGCCAGATAAGGTACACAATAGTCTGAGCATTTCAGAATCTGCTGATCTAAAGGGGTTATTCCACACACCATCTCTAGGGTTTAGGGAGAATGGTGCAAAAAAGAGACAATGTGCAGTGAGCAGTAGTTCTGCAGGTGAAAATACCTTGTTAATAATGCAAGAGATCCTAGGAGAATGACCAGACTGGTTTAGTTTATAACTAAAACTAATAGAACCACTCATTACACCCAAGACATCTCTGAAGTTTGAACCTTGAAGTTTCAACTTGAAGTTAAATGAACATATTCTGTGACGAACAAATTACTTGAAAATAAATGCCAATGAATGACTTTTGCTCATGGTCAGTGTTCACCTAAATTTTGTTGTTGTTGTTTTTTTTCCATAAAGGGAAACAAGCCCTGCCCATTTAAAGAGGCAACATAGGATTGGTTAGATTTACAGTAATTAGAACATTTGTTTCTCATTCTTCAACTCTTGGCCCTCTGTAATTGTATAGCTACCAACTAAAGACATGAAAGTGGTAGGTGGAAATTATTTTTAATTCTTAGAAAATTAACGTCTTTCATTTAAAACTTAACAATCCAATACAAAATGAATTGGCGGATTTCAATGGGCTTTTTTTTTTTTTTAAATCAGAAACAATATTTAGATAAAAAAAACAGATTTTAATAAAAAAATATTAGAATATTAAAATGGTTTTCACGTTTGTAAACAAAAAGTGTCTGCACACATACGTATGTGCACTTATTGTAGTATTGTGGAACGGAAAAAACATTATCATTGCCTCATTTTTTCATTTCAAATCTGAGGAATTATGAAATGTTTACACTTTCCCTATCTCTCTTGTTCTCTCTCCCTCTCTCTCTCTAGGATTAAACAGCTTTACTAATAAATGAGATGAGAGATCAAATATAAATCCCTGATGACTCTCTACATCCTTTGTTTACTGTCGTCAAGAGCGAATGAAATTTATTCCCTATTTATTCCTCATTTTCCAAAAACACATTTCAAATCATTTGAT
The DNA here is from genome assembly GCF_903798145.1 of Danio aesculapii. NCBI lineage: Eukaryota > Metazoa > Chordata > Actinopteri > Cypriniformes > Danionidae > Danio > Danio aesculapii. Next base: position 30,545,486 of record NC_079437.1, read on the forward strand.
TGACTCTAATTTCAGAGACAACGCGTCTCCAACAGAAGTGTGAAATAATTATTAATACAATTTCAGAGTTTAGCAGATTAATCACTTCTTGCAGCATCAGCCTGGAGACTTTGAAGCTACTCCTCAGCACGGCTCATCGCAGCTCGCTCTGTCTTTTTTCATTGTCATTTTTAGCAAATGAAGACAAAACTCAAGTCTGCCGTGCTCCTCTGTATTTGGCATAACATGTCTGTCTCTCTAACCGATATTTCTGACATCATTCTGACTCACAGAAAGCCACTTTAAATGTCACATTTAAAGTCAATGGCTTACCATTGCAATACCTCCATGGTTCATACCACCCATGCATGAGTCTGTGTCTCACATGAGCCATCCTCAGAGTGTCTGTGGTCTAAAGTGAGAAAAAAAACTGAAAGTTGTTAACAAAGAAAAACCCAAAGATAGTCAATTAAATAAAAGAATGTTAGTGGTTGTGGAAAGCATGTAGAGTTGCTACCAGCCTATCGAATCAGGCAAAGAGATCAAGACTCTGCTACAAGGCTGCTGATAGCATTGATTTTTTTCTTTTGCCTAATTAGCTTAGGTGAAATGTTTGGCTGTATTGTACAACTTACAAAGTACAAATAGGCATTTGTTTACGAAGTAGACTCTGTGTACTGCATTATTATTATATATTACAAGTTACAAGCAGAACAGACCTATTGGTTAACATTTTACAAGGCTGACAAATTAACAACATGTTGGGGGTTGAGCTGTGAACTCTGTTTAGTTCTGTGCTGAATTCTGACCCAAGCTACAAATAATTCTGGGTTCCACGCGTTCAATTTGTGTTGGGACAACATGAAAGCATTAAGTTAACTTATTATGTTTTTTTTTTTTACAAATGTAAGTAATTTAAGCCTCTTCAAAAAACTCAAAAACTGCAGCTCAGCTCATTTTAAATAAGTAGTTTGAACAAACAAATTTCATTTTTTTGAGTGTATACAAGATTACCCAACTTAGTCTAATGAAAAATATTGTCTCAACACAGTTGTTTGTACAACACTAGATAAATACCACAAAATGGTTTAATGATGTTTATGATTTGTAATCAAATACGTTAGCCCCACTAATCTTTCTCTGTTTGGATAACATTTTCTGGCATGGTCAGCATGCTCTGTATAGCTCACTTTGTATGGTGTTGTACTTGTGATGCAGAGTACTCGGGTTCAAGTCTGGTAAAGAACAGTTTTACAAACGAGATAAAAGCAATGTAAAATTAAGGTGCTATGTTGCTGCAGAGCATTTTCTCTTACATTGTCTTTTGAAAACACTATTGTCTTAGTTTAAAGGGAGGGATTTAGTTCAGTGGTTCATTAATCTAGGTCAGGGTTGGGCAAACTCGGAGGGCCAGTGTCCTGAAGAGTTTTGCTCCAACTAGTCAAACACACCTGAACATGCTAAGCAGTATCTTTAATATCACTAGTAGAAAGCAAATGGGCATGTGTGTTTGATTATGGTTGGAGGTAAACTCTGCATCCCATCCCTGGTCTAGGTGATCTGTACTACAACAAAACATACGCTAACGCATTTCAGATTAGCAAAATGTGGACTGTGTAGTGTCTCACTATTTTGTTCATAAATTGAAGTGTTTTTTTTTTTCAAATGATACATTGCAAACTATTGCATATATTTAACTCCTCTAAAAGATTTTATATGCATTTAACACCGACTGTAATTTAAGCTCACAGAGGACAGTTGGCACTTGTTTTTATTATTATTTGGAATGTCCTGCACTTCTTTCTTTTTGGTCTCAGCTGGCTCGTGACACTTTTTTGTTAGGAAAAGATGTAGAACTGACTCCAGTATGCTTTTATGCAAAACGATTTTTCGAACATGTCACTCTTAATGCAACAAAAGAACCTACTCTTAGCTGCCGTCACAGCTGCTAAGAAAATCTGCTGGATCCCTCCTCATATTATGAGTAGACGTCAATGGGGCCTATCTTTGCTGGACATTATTTGTATTTTCAACTTTCAACAGCGCACATGGAGCTCAGTCAAAAACTGTTCAGTCCTGGATTATAGCTTTTGATATTGTCAAATCTTTTGTTTCTACATTCTAATGTACAGCTTTTCTGTGTGTTCGTTTTTATATGTACTTTATGTATCTCATTATGTAACAGTTATTTATTTGTACTTAACTTCTACTCTGTATTTGGCTTAACGTTATTATTATTATTTATTATTTTTATTTTCTTGACAAAGCAATCTTTTAACTTCTGTTATTATAGAACAAGTCTACCTTGGTGGGGGGTGGGCATTCAGGTTTGTTTTACGATATAGTCATATGTTGCAGGCTTTTATATTAAACAAAAACTGAAATAATAAAAACAATTGTTCACAAATAAAGAAGTGATATTTTAGAAACTCAGAAGCCGGCCGCACTATCAGTGTAGCCTAGATTCCTGAATAAATGTCGGTTATCAGTATGTTTTTCAGAAAATAAAAACATATAGAGCTGCCAGTGAAGATTAATGTTTGAATGAATAGATCTTATGATTTTTTTATGAAATCATGAAGCTTCTGAATGAGAAATTTGGTTATTGAATAGACTTAATTTTTATTATAAAAATACACATTATGAATTATGACAGTATACATACAATGAAACAATGAAAGTGCACAATATCAATTTTTTTACATAATTATATTTCTGAAAGAATTCACCAAAACAATAAAGCACAGTATCTATAGAAACCTTGATGAATGAATTCAACACAAATAAACATTGATTTCCAATTTGTCGAATAATAACTCCACTGATGTGAAGTGATGGGCTGCCTATTACAGATACAAATTATTTTAGGATATTCTATTCAGTGGTAAAGGCATTGCATAATAAAAATACATTATCCCTATAAAATACCCAAGATGACTGGAAGAGCACAGATACACCATACGGTTGCATTATAGAGTTTTGATCCTCATGTATCAGCAGTCATTCTACCTGCATTTCATTCAGCTACAGCCTTAACTTATGCATTTATGCAGAAGGATTTCTTGGAAAGTCGTAAGTTTTATAGTCTTGCTTACAGACTTTCTCTGCAAGGGCCGCCCTCCGGTGTCAAGTATGAATGAAACATTTATTTCTGTGCTGATGCCAAATATGCTTTTAAAATATCATAGTTATTGCCAGTTCTGGCTCCAACAGAAAAAAAAAAAAAATCACATGACGTACTGTATGTGCTGCACATGTGAAATACAGATAAAACTTTTTTTAATGTGAAATCAATGTGAGCCTATTCCCACATTTAGTATGTCCACATTCATGTACATGTGACCATAATTTCTCATTCCAAAATCACAATTCACAAGACATGACTGCACATGTGGCTTTTTGTAACTGGGCATTTTGCAACATCTGAAACACAAAACCCATATTTCATTTGTAAATGCCACACATGTTGTCAATACAAGATTATTGTCACGGGCAGAAGTAAAAGGTTTTCTTTGTTATTGGTGTTTACCCATTGACTGTCACTCCACATTTGGAATTCACACTTAAAAATTAAAGGTAATATAGAGTACGCATATTATACATACAAATAGCTGGTCAAGAACATTTCAGGTTTAGATTTTTTGCTGTGTGTAATAAGAACTGACAAAAAAATAGTTGCTGCCACTGAAGACTATGAACTCTTTAAAACCTGTGGCAAGATTTTACAATAACAGTACATGAATGATGTATTAATATGTAAATTAAACATTATTATGCATTAATGATGAGTTAAGGCATCCGCTAAACATGAACTAACTTTAACTACAGCAGTCACAAGAGTTCATGAGTCACAAGGGTTCATGTGTGAATAACGTCTAACTTAATTAGCTGTTACATTGATACGTTAGTAATTATTAATTAACATTTAAGTTTAAGCTAAATGTAACCAACATGATTCATGAGCTGTTAATGTATAATTATGCCATGACTTTACTTGAAGGGGGAACCTTATTATTAACCCATCCTTAACTACTCATCAACTCCTGTGTTTAAACTGATCATGGTGGTGTTGACAGGACACTTTTCTCTTGTTATTCAGTATACTAAACGCACTAGACAGATGTGCATAAGGAGTTCATGAAGAGTTAAGAAAGAATAAATGATGCCGTGTCCCTCCAAGTAAAGTCATGATATAATTATACATGAACATATCATGAGTTCATGATGGTTAAATTAAGCATAAACTAATGTGGTAATTAATACATTAATCAACAAACAATCATGTACTAACAAGTAATGAAGGTAGCCATTATTTACATGTGAACTTATGTGACTGTAGTTAAAGTTAGTATATGATTAGCACACACATTAACTCATCATTAGTTTGTAATAAAGTAATGTTTAGTTTACATATTAACACATCATTATTCATGTATTGTTATTGTAAAGTGTTACCAAATCACCTCTGTAGTGCTGCAGGAATGATGATGCCCAGTTTTTTTTTTATTAATAATTGAAATTATCTCATTATTTGGAAATGGAATTGTGCAGTATTTCATTTATTCCCTCATTTCTTTTTTGGCCTTACAACAGCTACAACTAGAACCAGAATCATTAAATTCCTTGTAAGTCTGTGCTACTCTAGAACCTATTATTCCCTCCATGTCATCATAGTTACAGCGGATATTATAATTCACTCAAAAATTTATCGGGTGCAGCTCCACTTGGCCAAAGGCCATCCCTAAACTGAATATGGAGCATGTTAATGGTCTCATCTTTCCACTGATTGGCTTCTAGAAGTAGAAAAAGTCAGCCCCCTCTGACCCTCCCAGAAATATCCAGAGCTGTCCTGTTCACTCCCATTGGATGTCTTACTCTCCTCATGATTAAAAGAAAATAGCTGTTCACTTCTCATTAATATGTAAGTGGATGGGCGAAATGCCCAGGAGCAAAGCAGTACGAGCGAGAAAGAGAAGGTGATGCCAGGCTGGAAGAAGACTGTGTGTTCATAGTGCTGAAAAGGGCAGTCCCCAAAATGCCTGCATATGAGATGCGGCGCAGAGCCTCACTTAGTATGACACGTCGCTGAAGCCTCATGGCAGGGGAGCCATTTCTTAGAAGACTTCATGATGATGTATACATGTGTAGAGGAGAGAATGCTCTCAGGCTAAATCTGACTTGCAGCGCTTGCTGGATTATCAAGCTGTGATTTCTGCTCTTCTGGTCCTCCTGATTTGTTTTGCTTTCTTTTTTCTTTTCCTTCTTTCCCACTTTCCTTCTTACATTCCCTGCATTATTGGTAACCAATGTTGGGCAGGTTACTTTATAGTTAAAATACTAGTTACTTCTCACAAATAGTAATGGAGTAGTATCTGGGTTACTTCATTTTAAAATGAATTAATTACCAGGAAAAGTCATTATTGTGTTATGTATTTAAAAAAACACATATCTTTCGATATTGATGGAATCCATTTTCATTGATGGAAATGGATGGATCTCAAAAAACTTGTATGCTCCAATATAAAATATTTTAAATTATTGAAATAGACACAAAATATAAATAGAACAGCAAAATAAACTATTATTATAAATCAATAAAGCATATTTGATGCTTTAGAACTTTTAATATTTATTGCATAACTGGCCAACAAAAAAAGCTTCTTAAGAAATGTAAACTAAAAAGGATGGAAGTGGATGGATGGAAGTGGATGGATGGATGGAAGTGGATAGATGTTGGGATGGAAGTAGATGAAAGTGGATAGATGCATGGATAGAAATGGACGGATGGATGGATGATTGGATGGATGGATGTGATAGATGGATTTGGATGGATTGTGATCAATAGAATGAATTGATGAATGGATGGATGGATTTGGATGGATGGGTGGATTTGAATGGATGGGCTGAATTGATGGATGGATGAAATTTACGGATGGATGCATGGATGGAAATGAATGAATGAAAATGGATGGATGGATTTGGGTGGATGGATGGATTGGGATGGATAGAAGTGGATTTATGGATGGATTTGAATGGATGGAAATGAATTGATAGATGGATGGAAATGAATGTATGGACTCATGGATGGAAATAGAGGTCTGCATTCCCGCCGCTGTACCGCGGGAGCAGACCAGATTTCTTGCGGTGTGGAAATAAATTTCCAAATCAAGCGCGGGAGCAGTCGGTAACTGGTGTAATTTTAAATGGGAGCGGGCGGTCTAATAATATGACTCCCAATCGAGCGAGCACGCGTTTGTATGTGTGTGAATTTAGCTTGTTTGATGCTTTCTATGTGTGTGTGTGAATGAGAGAGAGAGCTTTGTGCTGTCTGTGTGTGCGTGTGTATGTGAATGAGAGAGAGCGTGATCCTGTCCATGTGTGTGTCACTTGCTTGGTGATATGTGTGTGTGTGTTTATACAGACAGCTTGTTATAGGCTGTCTGAACTCTGTATAGCTGGGTGGTTTTCGGTTTTGTTCTCCCCCCTCACTCGTTAGTAGGAACGGGCGCAGCGGGTAGGAAACGGGGCGGGTCGAGCAGTGGGACAACAAATGCTGAATATAAGCGGGTCGGGTTCGGACTAAAACCTGGCGGGAGCGGGATTGAAAAAAAATTTGACCCGCGCAGATCTCCGGATGAAAATGAATGAATTTAGATGGATGGATAAGAATGAATTTGGATGGATTGGGATGATGGAAATGGGTTGATGGATGGATGGATTTGAATAGATGGATGGATAGATGGAAATGGTTGGATGAATAGAAATGGATGAATGAACGGATGGATGGATGGATGGATGAATGGATGGATGAATGGAAATGGATGAATGGAAATGGATGAATGGAAATGGATGAATGGATGGAAATGAATGGATAGATGGAAATAATGAATGGATGGATGGATGGATGGATGGAAATGGCTGGAAATCAATAAGAAACAGGGTAAATATAACATTTGTAGGCTGTAAAATGACCCCTTTGTTTCACTAAACATTTCATATTATTTCCTCATTCTTACACAGACATGTTACAGTTTACTTTTCTAAATAATGCGCTGTAATCTAAAACATTAAAGCATTATTAATCTGTCTGCATATGCCTTCAAATAAAAGCACAGTATTTTATCCCGCTCTCGTTTTCTGCACATCTCTGTTGTAGAAAGGTCTTCCTTTATCTCTGTCCTGAGGGCCAAAACAAATACACAAGCAATAGTGCACTATAATACAATGCCTGTTTTCTCCTACAATGCCCGTTTTCTCCTGTGTGGTCATTTGTGACAGTCTTGGAAATGCTATTATACAACTCCGCAAACATTTCACTACTGACATTACCACAAGGCATTGTAGCTATCATTTGAATACATACATATTAATGCATGCATGGTTATCAGAGGCCATATCAGTGCAAAAATACCTGTTTACAAAGATCCAGGCTTCCAGAGCAGCACTTTAAAGATGTCTGAGAGGCTGTTCATAGAGAATGTGTGCAGAAAAGACTCAAAGGCTCAAGAATGCCATCTTTAAAAAGCTCAGATATAGACAATATTGACAGAAAAGTTGATATTTAGATGAATCAGGGTGGTGTTGTGCCAATTAGACATGTTAAATGAAACCAGTTAGATGCTAATGTGCTCTTCAGGCACGCATCTTGTTTTGTTTTTCTTGTAAATTTGGGGTATTTTCAGTTGCTTTGGAAGTAAAATGTTTGCTATGTGAACAGGGTGGTGGAAATGTGACTTTTGAAAGTAATACATTTCTGAATACCTCAAAGAAATAAATATGCAAAAAAACAACAACAACTAATGCTTTATATCCTTACTTTTTTCTTGAAACAAAATGCTTCTTTTGTGTTGCATTTCTTGTTGTTTTAATCTCTCACTTCTTCAGAATAGAAGCATTTGATGGTTTGGGTATCTGATTAATTTGAAAAAAAAAAATAATAATAATAATAACTAAAAGAGCTATTTCTGTTTTTGCCACACCCACAACCCCCTGAAAAACTACAACATTTAAAGCACATACACTCACTCTCAAACAAATCCATATGTACAAAAATATTATAAGCTGCTCTGAGAAGTTTATCAATACAGTTTCAACGATTCACTTGATTCACAATTCAATACGATTCACGAAAATGATTTGAAACAAATTTAAGGTGAAGATAATAGATTTTCTGCCATAACCCAATTGCTATTTTAAAAACAAATACACCCCCCCCATTTAAAATAAAACAAATAATAATAATAATAATAATAATAATAACAATAACAATAATACAAACTAAAGAAAACTCATTAATATAACAAACTAAATCTGTGACCGTGCTGGGATTTTACATTTTTAAAAATAAATATCATCATATATAGGTTTTCTGGCATAAGCTAAGGTCTTTGCACATTCATAATGGCCCCTGATGAAAAAAAAACTCTTTCACTGGGGACTGAGATGGCTGGTGTGGAGAGGTGAGCTATCCTTAAGCGAAGAGCAGTGTTAACAGAGGTGGTCAATAGGCCCTCTGCTCCAGGGGAGTGGCCACTAGCATAAAAAACTGATTATAAAATTATTCATTAGAATAGAGACGGGAGTTGAACATGATTACAAAGGTGAAAATAATCTTTAATAATAATAAGAAAATTATTATAATATGCACAAACTAATTTGATAAAGAGAGGGTAAAAATTATCTAATACCTATTTCTGTACAGAACAACTTTCTCTTTCAGTCTGAAAAACATCTTCACACTTTCGCTACGAAAATACTAATGCACCGCGTGATCTCTGTTGCACCTGTCGGAGTAAGTGGAGCTGCAAATCCTCCAGTCCACTTGGTTTGGCTTATTAATAGTTTTTTTTTTCGTATAGACGTCTATGAGAGTAGTTTTTCACTGTGCTGACGGTTTATGTGCATCAACCAGCTCACGGTGAATCGTTACATCCCTACTTTTACACAACCTACAATCAACATGACATATACTGTAGAGTAGAGGGATAATAATAACAGCATTGTACATGAAGCAGATAATCTTATGCTTGCTTCTGAAGCACTGTTTTGAATCCGTTCTTGTAAATTAATAGATGAGTGATGCACTGACTCACTCATGAAGTCACTTGTTTTGTTTTTGAATGAACCAACGTATTTGAATAAATTGATCCAATGAGTGTAAACACGAGACAGGTTTATTTGTGAAAAATTGCAAAAACAATGTAAAATGAACAAGTGCAGTGGAATTATGCTAATTATGTGTGAACAGTGTGAACTAGTTATAGTTTTTATTAATAATAATAAAAAACTGTGGTTTTAATTTTAATTATTAAAATGAACGAATCTTTGATAGTTATCATCAGGACTGATGATGCTAAAGAAATATGTCAGTGGAAGTATAAGAAAATATTAAAATATTATATATATTTTTTTGTTTGTTTTAGGAGGAAAAAAATATTTCACCCTAATTTTGGGGTGCTTAGGGGTCGCTTATAATAAATAAAACATAAAATTTGCTTAATCAAATATGCTTCTTCACATATCCATGCACATCACACATATTTTTAATATGAAGATATTTAAATTGAAGATGTAAAAAAGTAAAATCTATCTTGCATTTTGCTAGCAGTGTGCTCAAACATATATATATATATATATATATATATATATATATATATATATATATATTTTTTTTTTTTTTTTTTTTTTTTTTTTTTTTTAATTTTATTATTATTTTTTTTTAATTAAAGGGGGGTTTGTGGGCCAAAAAACTAGTTTGTTGCCTGAGGGCAACACCATGCCATGAACACAACGCTTTGAATTTATGACATGTTTGTTCTCTATGCATACATAGAGTACATGTTCTACATTTGCAACTTATTTCAAGTGGTACACAATGAAGTTAGCCATTTTATTGGTATACATGCAGTAACTGAGAAAAAACATGGCATGAATGAGTAAATGTAATTTCAACATTAAAACGTAAAACTAGTATTTAAAAGAAATAAGCCAGAAATGTCTTTATAATATGTCTAAAGCTGGAGTGTGGAAACAGAAGCACCAGCAGTGTGAAAAAGCAAGGCAAGCTCGCTCACATGCCGCAGACACTGTATGTGTGAAACAGACCTTCGGCTTAATTTTGTTTCACATCTGACGGAATGATGGAGCAAGTGGCAAGTCAGAGGGGAGTCTGGGTCAACCGGATCCTGTCTGAATGTGTGTCTGATTTCGCTTGGAGAAACCCATCTCTCCCTCCGGATCAGAGCACCTCACACCCTTCCCTAGAGAGATGGGATTCCTCCAGGCCGAGCCACAGACTGGTGCCGAGCACGATGCACCCCAGCTGGGATCTTGCCTGGAGGCTGACAGCCTCAGCTTCCCCACGCCCGGATGACAGAAACCGTCCTGCAATTTCTCCCCAGGGTCAGATAAAAGGAGAGGAATAGAAAAACATGCTCAGGAAAGTTTTCATTTATTAATTTATTTCTTTAAAGATATATTTTGACAGCTGTCTCCACATTGCAGAGGGGTGGAGTGTCGAACATGAAAAGAAGTGGGCAATAGAGAAAACTGCTCTCATATCTCTGAACTTTAGAGAGTGACTACTCAAAGAGAGTTTATTCAGTTGTGTCCCTTTCGGTGAATAAAGATCCTCAATTCTCGACTCTTCTCTGTGAATTGACTGACACTGACTGTAATAAGAAATGGAGGAATTCCGAGTCTTTAACTTCCTCGTCCTCCTCCAGAGCTGTTCAACAAGAGACCTGTCAAACGCGTTGTTTTATAAAGTGCATTTTGGCCTAGCCATTTTGTAATTGCACAAATCGACCACTTTCTACTCTCCTAGTAAATAAATGACATTAAAGGGGGGATAGTTCACCCAAAGCTGAAAATTCTGTCATCATTTAGTCGCCCTCTACTTGTCTTAAACCTGTTTGACTTTCTTTCATTTGTTGGACACAAAAGAAGATATTTTGAAGAAAGCTGGCAACCAGTAACCGTTGCCTTATTTAGTATTTGTTTTTTCCCACTTTGGAAGTCAGTGGTTATAGGTTTTTAGTTTTTTTAGACATCACCTACAGTATAGAAGGGGTTGATCTCAATTTATAGTCCAAAATCTGAATTTTCTTCAAAGACAAAGGTCTGGAAAAATTGGTTATACTGTAACAACACAAAAAAATTTAATGCACTTTTCCCATTTGAGAATAAAATAATAACAATTGCAAAAGTGGAAAAATGACAAGTAACACTTAAAGTATCAACAGTTTCCTATTAAATAAATAAATAAAAACAGAGGCAGGTAAAAAAATTAACCTGGTATAAAATTCAAAACAATCTATGTATTTCATCAGCTGACTAAAGAAAAGTTCCAGTCGTCATAACTCCAAATATCCCATTACAAATCAAACAGAACAGTTTTGTGTTGGACTGGTGCAAAATGAATGCATAACTCTCTCTCAAATCATTTTTCATCTTTTTTTTTTTCATAAACTTTTTTTTTTTCTGGAAACTGACATCCTGACCTGTCAAAATGCTCACTACGGTGAAGAGTGCTGCACGATTATGGCAAACGTCATACACTGATATCATGACAACAGTGTCACAAGGGAAAACTATCGCCTTTAATTTTATTTTGGATCATTGCCCAAAAAAACATTACAAATCCTACAAGATTACAAGTTTAAAAAGTGTTTTTCAGTTTTAACATTTTTTACTTTCTTACATGCAATTAGTGGTCTTGAAATATGAAATGGAGTTGGGTACAGACTGAATTCTCACCAGTCCAGACTTTGAGAAGCCCTGATCTATACAAAGAAATGGCAAGAATTATCCATGTTTCAGTTATTGAAAATGTGCCAGCAAAACTCAATATCCAATAGGACGAAAATGTTTCCACAATAACAAACACTTTTTAGAAAGTTAAATTACAATGAAAAGGCTGCAGTTATTGAAATTAAAATCACAGACACTTGTGCTAAAATGCAAAAAAGAGGGTGTCACAATCATAAAACCCAGACTAATTACAGCACCAAGACAAACTTCAACCTCCGCCCTTGACAGATTATTCACTGGACTTGAGCATCAATGAACCACTGTGGGTTTAGATAACAGAAAAAGTATGAAAAGCAGATTTTCTCCTGAAGCAAATGGTACTCTGGGTTCTCCAATAGTTGGCATTCGAATGAAAAGTATTCGCAAACTATATGAATTTATCCTAAAAAGCTTGATAACACTATTTAAGAAATAGTATTAGGTACAAAATTAGGTAAAACATTTGCTCTTTTTCCAGGTGTTCACAATATTTAGTACAACAGAGATTAACCTACAACTTCATAAATTTTGAGGTCAAAGCTTAATAGTGGAATAGTCAATTTGACTGCTGTAAATATCAGAGACATTTCCTTGTGCTGCAGTTGCTGTTCTCTACTTCTGAGCATTGTGTTTTCCACAAAATAATGGGCTTTAATTGAAATGCCTAGGTTATTTTGTAAAACATTGTTCTAATAGCAAGACAAAAATAAAATTAATTCAAAAGTTGAACAATAAAGATTACACTACTTCCAAAATTAATAACCCAAAATTAATCCAAATGCAAATTGGGTTTTTGTTGAAGAACCTTGGTTCGTTTGCAAAACAAAGTCAAATTCAATTTTGAAGGTTAAGTAACAAAAAAAAATCATAATACTCTATATCAGTATTCCTAACCACATTCCTGGAGGACTACCAACACTGCAGGTTTTGAATGTCTCCTTTCTTTGTCACACCCATTATAGGTCTTTCAATCTCTGATATAATATGTATCTCTGATATAATATGTATATTTATATTCGAATAAAAACTGTGTATTGAGAAAAAGGTATTCAATATGTTTATTAATGTAAATTAAACCCATATTTTCAGGTTATGTTGACTACACCATTTTATTTAAGCTTACAATGAACCAAAACTACAGCAAAAAAGCTGTAAAAATTAACACTGAGCCAAGGAAGAGTAGCCGTAATCATGACTAGCAGCGCTGTCACTATATCTAGCCATGCCCTCTAGTCTAGGCAAATGTAACCAGCAGGATGACATACCAGAAGAATCCACTGACAGCTCCACATTCCCTCGCCGGCAGCTCTGCAGAGTCGGGGCTTTGCAAAGAAGACGAGAAAAATTGATGGACAAAGGGGTGGCTATGTCACTTTTATTTATTCCTTCTCCTGAATAACGCCAGTGACTCATTAGAGCACACGAAGACTCTGTTGTCTGTGGCCTTGGTGCTTCTTCAACAAAGGAAGAATAAGAAAAAAACAGCACGCTCGGTTTGAATAAACCTTTTAGATGAAACCAATATGAGCGTGAACACAGTCCGGTGCCATTGAAGCTGACAAAAGTGTGTAAAACATAAAACTGTTGTCATCATGATTTGGAAAGCTTTACAATCAATGTGGCTTTTAAAGATGCAGATGTGTAATGAATAAATGTAATTATTCACCAGCAGAAACAGTTTGTGCTGGACGTGGTTGCTGTTGAGGACAGCCACCGAGATTAATTAGAAAATGGAGGAGAAAAAACTGTTGGAAAGACATAGTGATGTAGTTGCGGAGTTCAGGGTAAATGTGTCTCATGCGTACAGTAGCGTGTGTCAGACATGAAATGACTCATGTTGCTCCAAACCTTAATGACTTACAGTACTTTTTGACTGTAAAATGTATAAGAAGGTTCTGCATACTATTTTTACTATAAAGAAAATGAAAGAGAACTGCAAAAGCACTAATGGTATCAGAGATATCATAAAAGTGATATATACAATGATTTTTAACACATTGCAGGTTATCTATTAAAGTTCATTTTGTCAGTTGATTAAAATGAGAATAATTTTGTGAACTAACCAGTTAAAAATGAGGAATTCACAAACATTCCTATATAAATGCCTTCAGGAATTTACGATTTAGTACATACAGTACTATAAGTTATTTTTTATCAACGTTCCCACATTATTCTTCAAAAGTTCCATAGGAGAAGAAAAAGAAACACATAGGTTTGCAACATTAGGGAATGTTTTTCTTTTTATTTTGTTTTCTGAACTCTATTGAAATAATTGTTGATGTTTTTACACTATTATTATTGCAATCCTGCAATAATATTTGCTGCCGAGTGTGACGTGGCTGGGATGAGAATCAGCACCTCCAAGTCTGAAGCCATGGTGCTCCTCCGAAAAAATGTGGTTTGCCATCTCCAGGTTGGAGAAGAGTCCTTTCCCCAGGTGGAGGTGTTCAAGTATCTCGGGGTTTTGTTCACGAGTGAGGGAAGAATGAAACGTGAGATTGACAGGTGGATTGGTGCAGCGGCAGCACTAATGTGGTCGATTTACCGGTCCGTTGTGGTAAAGAAGTAGCTGAGCCGAAAGGCAAAGCTCTTGATTTATCGGTCAATCTACATTCCTATTCTGACCTAAGGTCATGAGCTTTGGGTCATGACCGAAATGACAAGATCTCGGATACAAGCGGCAGAAATTAGTTTTCTTCACAGGGTGGCAGGGCGCACCCTTATACATAGGGTGAAGAGCTCTGTCACCCTGGAGGAGCTCGAGTAGAGCTGCTGCTCTTCCACATCAAGAGAAGTCAGCTGAGGTGGCTCGGGCATTTGTTCCGGATGCCTCCTGGAGGCCTACCTAGGGAGGTGTTCCAGGAATGTCCCACCGGAAGGAGCCCTCAGGAAAGACCCAGAACACGCTGGAGGGACTATGTCTCTCAGCTGGCCTGGGAACAATTCAGGATTCCCCTGAAGGAAGTGTCTGGGGAGAGGGAAGTCTGGGGTTGTCTCCTAAGACTGCTGCTCCTGCGACCCGACCTGACATTACAAACGACAGCAAATTCTTCATCACTCCTTCTCATACTTCAGCCTCCACATCAAAATTCCTGAAAGCAAAGAAGGTCAAGGTGCTCCAGGATTGGCCAGCCCGGTCATCAGCCATGAACATTATTGAGCATGTCTGGGTTAAGATGAAGGAGGAGGCATTGAAGATGAAACCAAAGAATCTTGATGATCTCTGGGAGTTCTGCAAGAACGCTTTCTTTGCCTATCCAGATGACTTTATTAATCATTGCAGAGATGTATGGATGCAGTCCCCCAAGCTGATGGGAGTCTATTATTAAATTCTTTTTCCACTGCACCATGACTTTACATTCTATACTGCATATTATTTCTGTTAAGTGACAAGACTTTTGTCTAAGCAAAGTCAGACCTTACGGTCCTAATTAAATAATTAAAAATCAAGGCATGATCATATTTTATTTTGGCAAAATAAACATCATCTAGAGAAAATAAGCCACTTCTGATAACAAATGATCAACAAAGTTAATATTTGTTGTTCCTAAAACTTGGATAGGTGACAGGACTCTTGTCAGGTAGTGTATATCCCAACATGTTAGAAAAAACAGTGAAATGCATTGCTTAATTGTAGAGCATGCTACAATATATTGAATTTAAATTATTTTTATTATGGTATGAAACAGTTATTAGTTAATTGTTGGTTGGTTGTTGGTTACTCTTTATTTGACTCTAACTATTTTAAAATATTTCTTTAATGTGGATATGTATCATTTGGGGCCAGTGATATTTAAAAAAGACGTAGTTAATGCGTTTATTTGGATGCATTAAACTGAACAGACTTTTTCAATATTACCAACAATAATACATGTTTCCAGAGCACCAAATCAGCACATTGAAAGATTCTCTAAAGGACTGTGTGACACTATTGTCTGCAACAACGATTACTCCAAAGAATACTTTAAAATAAGCAATGACACATAATAATACAAATTGTAAATGTCAATTTCACGTTTTTCCATTTTTAACAGCATTTTTGATCAAAGAAATGGAGCCCTGGTGAGGATAAAAGACTTCAAAAACATTAAAGAAACACATTGCAGACCTCAAACTTTTGAACTGTAATGTATACTCACTGTAGGGACTGCAAAAAAGTATTGTTCTCACGGCCATGCTGTTTTTTTTTCTCTGCGCAAGTGTCTGTGGATTGAGCGGAGGAGAATGAATAGCTGGAGTGGATGCATTACCCACACTGGGCTTCCCGGAGAGCAAGAGGTGAGGCCAGCCTGTCTTCCCCGTCACTTTCATCTATCTATCCATCTATCCATTTTAAAGCTCAGAGGGAGCACAGAGGCAGCGCAGGTGCTAATGTCTCACATTTAGCCATCTATCTTTAAAAAAAAGCATACCCTCCAAATAGAGTGTCTTTCAATCTGCAAAAATCTTTCAGTTCACAGAAAATTGTCTGGCTTTGATGGGCTAAAAAGTGTTTGTGCTTATTGGCGCCTGCCATATATTCCACCCGGGTCAAGGAAGTGTTTCTTATTCAGCCCTGCTCTTCCCGCATTTCATTTTGGATTGCCCTTACACAAACATTCAATTATACATAAACACGCAAATTCTGGATATACAATCCTGTCAATGGATACATCTCTCTCGGTCCTAACATTAAATACGACACCATCAAATGCCAGCTTTTATGACTGAAATCCAGACTTTTACAGTCCTGTAAAAATGCAATCGAGTGACTACAAAAGTGCTATTTTACCTTGAATTTTCCATTGCTCTATTAAGAAAACCCATATTTGTGTTTTACTTTCTTTAAAGATATGGTCATTTTAGTTCTGTCTGAATATGTAAATATTTGTCTAACGTGCACAACATTTAGCACACGCTATCAATGTGAGTTGTGACTTCAAATCAAGTCTGACAAAAGCCAAAGTGTTTCTCTCTGGCTATTCTCTGAAGCTCAGCACTGCTCGCCTCTGAAAGGAGCTCTTTGATACAGCAGCAGTCAGGAAGGATGCAGGGAAGAAGTCAAAGACATTAGGACTATGTGTGTGTGTGTGTGTATATAATGTTAACTATTCTGCTTTCTTGTCATATCCTTTTTTTCCCCCCTGCTGTATTATTAAATCCAGAAAGTCCCGCGAGCACTAAAAGTGATCTATTCATTTGTTCCTCTCAAGCTCTATATTTTCTCTTATATATTTATTTACGTGTTAGTTTGTTTTTTCAGACATTATAGCTCTTAAGAGTCTCCAATCTTTTTGTCTTGCGCACTTTATTTGGTTGCCATGACAAACATGAATGTAAGAGAATCCATTTGAGACTCTTTCTAGTGTGGACGGTTAGTGTGTAATCTTCAGTAGGTGGAGATATGAGTCTCTCTGAAGCACGGGGCTCCTAACAGCACACAGATCAAAGGCTAAATAAACATGCATCACTCCTGTCCTTCTGACTTTGCTTTCACACTCATCGCTTCTTACAAAACATCTTGCTTTAAAAGTCTTGGACGAATCAATCAAATTATTAAGAGGGCTGAAGTTCACTTATGATTTAGTATCGTATATAGATATCTATCTATTTTATACACTACTCTTCAAAAGTTTGTGGCCAGATCTTTTGAAAGAAATGAATACTTTTATTCACCAAGCTTGAATTTAGCTGATAAAATCGACAGTTTATATAGATATAATTCAAAAGATTTCAGATAAATGCTGTTCACTGAAATATATTTCTTGAGCAAAGCAGCAAAACTTTTTCAGCACCAATAGTCTTGAGCACATTAAATACAAGAATGACCTCTGAAAGATCAGGTGACATTGAAGATTGAA
This sequence comes from Danio aesculapii, assembly GCF_903798145.1. Lineage (NCBI taxonomy): Eukaryota > Metazoa > Chordata > Actinopteri > Cypriniformes > Danionidae > Danio > Danio aesculapii. The sequence continues at coordinate 30,563,095 of NC_079437.1, forward strand.
AAAAATACTGAAAATTCAGCTTTGACATCACAGGTACAATTCATATTCTAAAATATATTCAAATAGGAAACAGTGTTTGGTTATTGGTTGAGCTGCTACAATACACTCACCGGCCACTTTATTAGGTACACATTACTAGTACCGGGTTGGACCCGCTTTTGCCTTCAGAACTGCCTTAATCTCTTTATGTATAGATTCAACAAGATACTGGAAATATTCCTCAGAGATTCTGGTCCATGTTGACATGACAGCATCACGCAGTTGCTGCAGATTTGTCGGCTGCACATCCATGATGTGAATCTCCTGTTTCACCACATTCCGAAAGTGCTCTATTGAATTCAAATCTGGTGACTGTGGAGGCCATTTGAGTACAGTGAACTCATTGTCATGTGCAAGAAACCTGTCTGAGATGATTCAAGCATTGACACGATGCTCAATTGGTACTAATGGGTCCAAAGGCATTTGCGCACACAGAACTACCGCTCACTGGATATTTTTTTTTTGTACCATTTTTCTGTAAACCCTAGAGATGGTTGTGCGTGAAAATCCCAGTAGATCAGCAGTTTCTGAAATACTCAGACCAGCCTGTCTGGCCTCAACCATGCCACGTTCAAAGTCACTTAAATCACCATTCTGATGCTCGGTTAGAACTGCAGCAGATCATCTTGACCACGTCTACATGCCTAAATGCATTGAGTTTCTGCCAGGTGAGTGGCTGATTAAAAATCTGTTAATTAGCAGTTGGACAGGTGTACCTAATAAAGTGGCTGGTGAGTGTATGTTGACTTTTAAATAAATTAGTATAGCAAGTTAATTAGTAGTACTGTATATATTCTCTAATGTTTAACCCTTTCCTTATAAGACTCGCTTATGCTTTCTGGATAAAATAATATGTAAATGCTAATATGCCATATAAATAAACGCAGAATACAATTTCTGGACAAAAATGTGACCTTGGACCACAAAACTGGGTTCAGTGTCAGTATTTTGAAATTGAGATTTATACAACACATGAAAGAATGGACAACTCATTGAGAATCTGGAATCATTCATTCATTCATTTTCTTTTCGGCGTATTCCCTTTATTAATCAGGGGTCGCCACAGTGGAATGAACCGCCAACTTATCCAGCATATGTTATTACGCAGCGGATGCCCTTCCAGCCGCAACCCAGCACTGGGAAACACTCATACACTGCTGCATTCACACACATACACTACGACCAATTTAGCTCATTCAGTTTACCTGTACTGCACGTCTTTGGATTGTGGGGGAAACAGGAGCACACGAAGGAAACCCACGCGAACATGGGGAAAACATGCAAACTCCACACAGAATGCCAACTGACCAAGCCGGGGCTCGAATCAGCGAACTTCTTGCTGTGAGGCAACAGTACTACCCACTGAGCTACCGTGCCACCCTAATCTGGAATATGAGGGTTCAAAAAGTAATTAAAAATGCCTTTAAATTTATTTAAATTACCTTTGTAGCTATGCATTTTATAAATCAGAAATTAAGTTTGATATTCTTACGGAAATTTATACAGTTTATTTATGGACTATTAATGACTTTTGGCATTAAATTAAAATTTATAATTTTGAAGAGACAGTTTCTTTGTCTTTCATTGATTTCTGTGTTGCATAATCAGGATTCAATAAACAGAGTGATTATTTGATCTCATTAATAGCTTTTTTGTTAGATTAAAAACATGTATTTACGAAAAAATATATATATATTTAGGATTAAAACCATGGTTTTTAATAATCTAGTTACTGGAAGAATAGGAAGATTGGACATAGGTGTCCAGTGAACTCCTGGAAAAGATCAATATGTGAAACTGAGCAGCACAAATGCTCACAGTTCCCTACCAATAAATGTCACCACACCTTCTTCTCTTCAATCACACTTCTTTTACTGAACCCATCAATGGCAATGAAAACATCATCAAGTCATATATTACCACAGTGCTTAGACCAGTGAGCATACAGTATCATCACTGCCTCCCTTTCTTGCCTTTCAGTAGCTTTTTCTATCTATTGACATCTCTATCTTTCATTGCTTCTTTATCGCTCGCTTCCTCTCGCTGTTTTCTCTCATAGCCTGAACGAGTCTATCTTCGGATAAAATAGTGAACGAATCAAAACACAGATGTTTCTTTCAAGATGATCAGATCAAAACACTTGGGAATCCTAACAAAACCTCATCTTTATCCACATCACACTCCTGTTGTAATTTAAGATCATACAATATGTCCAGAAACCTTCAGTTCTCTTTCCAGCTAGTAGCACTCTGGATAGAAATGTCAGCTGTCTAGTATGAGCCACAGAGATGGATTTCTTTTCCACACAGGACCCTTAATTCAATCAAAAGACCAGATCAATAGACACCATGCTCAAAAACGCAACAGGCCAATAACAAACCATTTCTGAGCAAGAGGAGGAGGAGGGAACTTTATTGGCACCCAAGGAAAAAAAGTAAGTGAAATACAATAAGACTCTATATGACAAACTCAAAGTCGAAGGCACATGCAATAAGGAATAGCAAGTGAGTTTGTACTTAAACGATCCTCTTATTATAATGCTATTAAAAATAATTACTACAGCATGACAGTTCAATAACAGCATGTCGATGTGTGCATGTGATTGGGTTTTCACTCCAAAATGAACAAGAAGGGTTTATTTTTTTCAAATATTCTATGTTTGCATTTCTATTAAATGGGTCACTATTACTATTACTACTACTACCAATAATAATAATAATAATAATAATAATAATAATAATAATAATAATAATAATAATAATAATAATAATAATAATAATTGTTATTATTATTATTATTATTATTATTGTTATTATTATTATTATTGTGCATCTTTTCTAAACTTATTAATATTAAATTATATTATATTGAATTATATTCAGCTGGCAGCAAGCTTTCTGCAACTCTCACATGGTCACCCATTGAAGCTAAGCAGGGCTGTGCCTGGTCAGTATCTGGATGGGAGACCACACGGGAAAGCTAGGTTGCTGCAGGAAGGGGTGTTAGTGAGGCCAGCAGGGGCACTCAACCTGTGGTCTGTGTGGGTCCTAACACCCCAATATAGGCCCCAGTGTCGAAAAAAGAGTCGGGGTTTAACCCCGACATCCTGGCCTAATTTTCCCACTAGCCTTCATCCATCATGGCCTCCTAACAATCCCCATATCATAAATCACTCTGTCTCCTCTCCACTAATCAGCTGCAGTGTGGTGTGCGGTCTGGTGCAATATGGCTGCCGTCGCATCATCCAGGTGGATGCCGCACACTGGTGGTGGATGAGGAGATTCCCCCCAATGGGTAAAGTGCTTTGAGTGTCTAGAAAAAGCGCTGTATAAATATAAGGAATTATTAGTATATTGATTGTGCCATGAATATGAATGTGACCGGTTCCTTCTTTAAATGTTCAGCATAAGGATTTGCAGAGCTGCACTAGCTGCTACACCCATCCAGCAAGGGCATAAGGTTTGATCTTATAATTCAACACAATGTTAATGGCAATTTGTGACTTTTCTACATTTTTGCAAACTGGTGGCTAATTCATATGAATTTGAAGCATCTCATTTGGGTTGAACAATCTGCTTATGCTCCAGTAATGGTTATGTTTCGAGCTGAGGTAGACCTTCATAATAACTGTGTCCGGAACATTTGTTTTGTACAAGCAAAATGGGTTTGTGTATTTGTGTGTGTGTGTATATATATATATATATATATATATATATATATATATATATATATATATATATATATATATATATATATATATATATATATATATATATATATATATATATATATATATATATATATATATATATATATATATATATTTGTATGTATATATATATATATATATTTGTATGTATATATATATATATATATATATATATATATGTATATGTATATATATATATATATATATATATATATATATATATATATATATATATATATATATATATATATATATATATATATATATATATATATATATATATATATATATGTATATGTATATATGTATATGTATATATATATATGTATATATTTTTTCCCCAATTTCTGTTTAACCGAAAGAAGATTTACTCAACACATTTCTAAACATAATAGTTTTAATAACTCATCTCTAATAACTGATTCATTTTATCTTTGCCATGATGACAGTAAATAATATTTGACCAGATATTTTTCAAATCACTTCTATACAGCTTAAAGTGACATTTAAAGGCTTAACTAGGTTAATTAGGTTAACTGGGCAAGTTAGAGCAATTAGGCAAGTTATTGTATAACGATGGTTTGTTCTGTAGACTATCGAAGAAAAATATTGGTTAAAGGGGGTAATAATTTTGACCTTAAAATGGGTTTTAAAAAATTAAAAGCTGCTTTTATTCTAGCCTAAATAAAACAAATAAGACTTTCTCCAGAACAAAAAATATTATCAGACATACTGTGAAAATTTCTTTGCCCTGTTAAACATCATTTGGGAAATATTTAAAAAAGAAAAACAATTTCAAATGGGGCTAATAATTTTGACTTCAATTGTATAAACACTATAGAAATAAATTAGTTTTTATTTAGGGGTCTTTTTAATAAAGCTTGCCAGACAGCAAATCAATGTTTACTTTGGACTTTTTTTGTGATGTATTTTATCTGTATCCTACTGTATTGTTTGCACCCATTTAAATGTTCCTGTTTCCTTCACTCCTCTTGGTTACTTTTTTCCCTTCCCCTGGCTGTATCACTGTGACACAGAGAGGGGGAGGAGAGGAGGAGGGGGCTCAGTATAAAACCCTCAGTCTGAGAAAACGCCTCTGCAAACATACCCTGTCTCTCCTCTATATCTGTACTCTCTCTCTTTCTCTTGCGTGCATGCTGTCCTTCACTCCCATGCACACACTTGCTCTCTTCATCCTCTCTTCCTTTTTGCTGCCTCTGCCATCCCTCATTCTCTTCATTACCGAGTGCAACTCTGTGCACCAGACAATGGGATTGACTTTTTGGGAGAGTGTGTGAGCGCGTCTGCATGCATGCGCTTGTGTGTGTGTGAGTGCGTATGTGTGTGAGTGAGTGAGAGTGAGATCGAGCGGATGTGGGATCTGTATGAAAGCTCTTTCCTGCCAGCCCAACGAATCCAGTGAATCAGCTTAGAAAAGCAGGCAAGTGTGGGTGAGCGTGTACATGTGGGTCTCTTTCACCCTCACACGCTCCTCCACAAGCTTGGGCTCCTAGGGCTTGGCGCCTGTCCCTCCTCGGGACCCCCTCACCCCTCTGTCTCTCTTTCTCTCTTTCTGCGGTCTCTTCTTCTCCAGCAGTCACCATTTCGGCTCCCGGCAGACCCACGCTGGCTGCCCAGCCACTCCCGCGCCTCAGCCTGGGCAGGAAGACCCTGGTGGCGGCTGCTGTAGGGGTCATGCTGGTGCTGGTGCTGGTGGTGCTTATCCCCGTGCTGGTCAGCTCCGTGAGCAATGACAACAGCCACTACGAGATGCTGGGCACCTGTCGAATGGTGTGCGATCCATACCAGAACAAGGGCACCACCACGGGCATCGCCAGCACCGGCTCTTCTGTACAGGCCGAGGCCGAGGCTCTGGCCGACCACAGCAACATGCCTCCACCCTCTACGCTCCTCCAGGGGCCACCGGGGAAGCCGGGCCGACCAGGCAAACCCGGACCTCCGGGGCCTCCAGGGGAGCCAGGGCCCCCGGGTCCAATGGGGCCCCCGGGGGACCGGGGGGACAGGGGCCGAAACGGGGTTTTGAGTCTGGGCAATGATGGAGCTATCAGCACAGTTACATACAACACGCATCCACGGGTGGCTTTCTACGCTGGACTCAAAAACCCACACGAGGGCTATGAGATCCTCAAGTTCGACGATGTGGTCACCAACCTCGGCAACAACTATGATGGCACTTCGGGCAAGTTCATCTGCAGCGTGCCGGGCACATACTTCTTTATCTACCACGTTTTGATGAGGGGAGGCGACGGAACCAGCATGTGGGCTGACCTGTGCAAGAACGGACAGGTGTGTTTCAAATTATTTCATTATTTCTACTGAACAAGAGTTGTTTGTGAACTCTACTGAAAGTGTATGTTTGCGTGTGTTTGCGTGTGTGTGTGTATATATATATATATATATATATATATATATATATATATATATATATATATATATATATATATATATATATATATATATATATATATATATATATATATATATATATATATTCTCAGTATGTTCGGTTGTGTACTTTGAGTGTACTTTTTCTAAGTTTTGATTTTTGCAAAGTGCATTTCTTCATCTTGTGTGCTGGCAGTATAGGTTTGAACTGGTATTCGCAAGGCAGATCTAAAATTAATTGAGCTGTTAATAATGACCCCGCAGAGGACAAACAAGACTGTCGTTTCTCTCTCCTCTGCTTTTTTTCTGCGTGAGACTGGTGGGAGACGCTGTAACATCTGCTGTGAGTTCCTCGTCCCCCCAGAGCATGCGGGTGAAGTTCGCACAGCTGCGGCGCCACATACCCGGCGACAAGACACGCGCAGAATGCGCTTAATGCGCGCTGACATTGTGCGTGTCCCCGTTAACAGAGGACAGAGATTCTCACTCCCTCTCTCTCTCTTCTGGAATTTGTACGACACTTGAAAGTCTGCCTATTCAAACTTTTATGAAAGTGTGCAATTCAATTAAAGCGTATAAAGTCCAGTTATTTAGGATGCTATTGGTAATATTTTGAATCTTGGGATCATATTTTATGTTGATGGAAGTATATAGCTTATAAACAGCAATGCAAACGTTACAATGGATGTTATTTTTTAATCATTTCATTGACATGATTACCAATTAAAAAGGCTGTTGCTCGAATCTGTTTACACAATAACATACTCGTTTACAGGATCTGAAGAAATGCTTCACCACAATGGTGGCTATTTTGTCCGTAAATACAGGATCTGTTGTTGTAAGGCTGGTTAATTAGGGGTCGTGAACGAAAATGCTACAGCATGACAAAATTCGCTAGAGCGTGCCAAATCGTCCAACTTCTTGAACATGTAATCACTGCCAAGAAGACAAGATTCAGCCACAATCATACCTTATTATCTCAGCTTGTCTCGGGAAACGACCATTTAATGGCCATTTACTCGCTTTTACTGTCCTTTACTTTGTGTTTGCATGGATGCTTTTTCCTCCGTTCGAAGCTTTAGTTTTTTGCGATTTTTAAATAAAAGGTTATGCGACTGTGCATGAAATATAGTGATATGTCAAAGCGCAGTCGTGAATAGACAGAAGTGGAACGTTCTTGAAAGATCTGAGACGCTTGGGAGTGTTATTAAAGTTTTCTTACCACAGTTGTAATTCTTGATGCAGTATTTATTATCAGACAGTTTTATATTTATTCTGAGCCGTTGGAGTCGTTTGGCACGCGAGACTAACTTTTAGGTGGGAGAAAAGCGCACGTGCAGCGTCATCCACAGAGTTTTGCCGCACGCGCGCAACAGGGGAGCTCGTGACAGATGGAATAGAATTATACAGTAGACTTTAGAGTCTCTTCGGGATCTGGTGAATTAGAACTAACATTTTCATATTCTAAATATTATATATATTTTCTGCCATTTAGGAAAAGTCCATAAGACCGAACTGACTTTCAAAATTAGCTTCTGCAAACAAAAGTACAAAAGTAATGCATTTGAAACACCTTCGGATGTGTAGCTATTACACTTACATGTTGCATATTAGTATCTGAAAGGTACTAGGCTAATATAGTGTCTAGTCTAATGAAGAGCTCATGTTGGTACTCAAATAATACATTTTATAATCCTTTATAGAGAGAAAACTTCTGCGATTTTTTGGATAGATTGTTTAGATCTGTTTCTGTAGCCCAATCACACACAGGCAGCATGCTTCACGCATTCAATCACTCATATAAATGTAAGCGCATTTGGGGTAGGGTATGCAGTGGGTATACTCCATGTGGGCGTATTTTATTAAACCTATACAAATCTTTTAATTAATAAAAGTTTGTCTGACGTTTTTGATGTACAATCTGCGTGTCCACATTCACAATCATTCAAGTGGGCAAATGATGTTTTTCAAATCTTTGTAGGCGCATGGCATGTGTCTGCAGTTAATATAGTGCATAAGCAACTTAAATGTCTCCAATTTGCCTCGGTAACACAGACAAAGCGACCTATAAAGTATATTTGTCAACATTTATTTTTAACCCTTCGCTAGAGTTGCACCTGCAATTGAAAACGGGGTGAGGAGAGCAGCACCTGGTGGGCGAGTGTGTTTTTAGTCTCTCCGTGGCCTGCAGGTCGGCGCGCGCGCAGGTCACAGTGTTACCGCAGCAACCGGAGCTTTCGCGACACCGCCAATATTTCAGTCAGATAAATACAATTACCGAGGGTTATCCGCCTGCCGCCTCTCGTGGAGGAAACGGTTCAACTCCCATAAAGAAATTGTGACATAGGAAAGACCACCAGACGTTTCAAAGATAGCCCAGAGGGTAAGCGGAAGAAATGAAAGATATAATAAAAGGAACTTAAACGGTCACTGTAATATCTGAAACTGAAATATGCTTTTCTTGTCCCTAACATGCCTCTCTCTCTATCCCTCCCTCCCTCCTTCTCTGCTCACGTTTCACTACCCCTCCTTTTTCTATCTCTTTCTAAACCTTATTTAAAGTTAATCATGTTTTTTATTAGATCAAACCAGGCAGCTAGCAGAAACAGAGTCCTTAAGCGCTGCCTGTCTTTTTATACTCCAGTTGCCATATTAATTTAACTCGTCTGGTCCCATGGTGCCATAACAATGTAGGCAGATCTCTTTCTCTTAATTGAGACGAACACTGCTTCTGTTACAAACACGTCTTTGATTTGATTAATCTCATCTTACTCCGAATCCAGTCCTACTAATCAACTACTCGAAAAGTCTATCAAACGCGGGAGACGTATTGCTAAACTTTGCTTGAAAAAAGTTAGTCTGCTAACTTGCAATCTTCCCAAGTGCTGTTTTAAGGTTTCTTTGTTTTGCCCGTGCCCTAACTAGATTGCCTAAGCAAAACCATAAAAGAAGTACACTAATGGCAAAGGCGAAAAACTGCTGGGAGCACAGTACAGCATTTATGGAGTGTGTGGAGGAAGAGCATTGGGGAACGAAGCATATGTTGTCGTAAAGCACCGTCTGTTGAACACAATGGGTCTTGATCTCCAGAGACCCTCCTCACAGACACTTTAGGCAGACATGGGCTATGAGTCTTCCTCCTGAGAGCAAGCTAATCTTTATAAAGTGGTTACCGCCTCACTAATTAAACCGCTATTCCAGATCAGAGAAATTGCAGCAGTGTGTGTGTGGGCAAAGAGGACCGCAGGCGAGCTGCTGTTGGATGTGCTGATTTTGGAGTCTCACATTGTTTAAAGGAAATTTTCACTATTTCACTTTGTTGTAAGCATCTTACATGTGAACGTATGCGAGCGCAGCGTTGTGTTTCTCAGTGGCAGTGATGGAGTGCTAACAGACTTTCAGCTAGTCTGCTGGATCCCTGTGGACTTGCTCTATTCTTCAAGCGGCCACTGACCATACCGCCACACAAACCCACACAGCTGCTGTGCAGGATGTATACAGTACGTGAGTGAATAAGGAAGAACATTTTCGTTTTGCAATCTGTGTGGGAAAACATTAGCACTGCCACACTTTTGTCTGTGTTTAATGGGTTTTATTCACAGGACGCATTTCTTTTCATCCATTTCCACTCCACTCCTTCTGTTTATTCCTTGCCATCTTGACTTTCTTTTCTTAATTTGCCAAATATTTTCTGGAAAAAAAACTCCAGTTTTGCCAGATGGACTTGTACAGATGCCTGTGCGTTCCTTTTTGAAACTCCATCGGCTTTACAAGGAATTCCACTTCAAATGTGATAAAGGAGGGGGGGACTGAAAGGCGGTGAAAAGAAAAAGCGTTTGCCGTGTGCCAGAGAGTCTTTTTAATCGTAATTAAAAACTTTGAACTGCATCCAGGATGCGCTGGCACCTGTCCTCGTGTTCCTTCTGTTGGTATTGTCATTAATCCACCCAAACCCATTCTGACTTCATTATAAGCAAATGCATCCAGGCACTCTTTGTGTTCCTCAAGAGGCTGCTTCGAGATAATCTTGCTGTCTCAGACCGCACTCACAAACACACTTACACATGCGCAGACTGTCTCGAATGGTCATCTGAAAATCACCTGTTTGGGTTTACAGCTGATCATTCACAATGTTTCGCAATGTGTTGCATTGATATATTTACCCTCCCCAAAAATCTAATTCAGTCATCATTTAATCACCCTTGTGCGTCTGTTTGACTATGTCTTTCACAAGAGAAGATATTAATCAACTGTTTTTGTCCATTTTACGAATGTCAGTAGGATCCACAAATGAGACACACTGACTTTAAATACACAGAATGAACAAACATATAAAGATCCCTCATTTGTATTGATTGTTCCATGATAAACCTTTTCACTGCTCCACCAAGAAAAATAATTGGATTGCATTTTCTTAACTCCTAATGTCGCTAGCTAACACAATCAATGCATTTTTTTTCAACACATCACATAATTTCTAAAATATCAACCTCTACCAAATGATTGATATGTCGGTTTATGGTAAAAGTCCCGGAATTAATACATACACTATGAAAAATCTGAAAGGAATATTAAGTGTAAGACCAATTTATTTAAAAACAATCAAAATAAAACATTTTTGAAAACTAATTCATCTTTACTTTTGAAGTATGCCATGAAATATTTCAGATTCTCATTTAACATTTTTTTTACAATAAAACAAAAATAAAGTGTAATAGTGCAATAGGATTATGATTGTATGATTTGTTTTGTAAACCAACAATGCTGTGTGTGTAAACCATTATTTAAAATAGTCAAATATGTTCAACCATTTGGTAGAGCATCAACCTTTCCACAAAAGTTTCTGCACATACTCATAAAAGTGTAAACATGTTCTTTAGATGATTAAAATATTCTTCCTTCTTAAAAACTGTTGATTTAAAGAAAAGGTTATTCTACATTAAGTGATAATTCTATGGCATTTTGCCCCCCAAAATGTTAAATTATTAAAATGTTTTTTACACAAAGAATAAAATGGTCTGGGGAACCAAAAGGGTTTTGGCATCACTGTAAAAACAGTGAATCTTTTGTTGGAATCTTCCTTTTTAAAGTCCTGAAGAAATCAAAACAAACAATATGATTTTGTTAGCTCACATTGCTAGTTTGGTGGTGATTTATCTGTGTCGTAAAAAAAATAGTTTGCCCTTCTGATCTTTAAATGAAATCTGTAAAAGTACTTCCTGTTTGTTTTCAATTTTATTCTCAGATTGCATGATTTTGAGGTAATGGGCATGGCTAATATACTTAACCCCACCGGTTCAACTGTCAGTTTTGACAACAAACAAAAGTGATGAGCAGGAGGAGTCTGTTAGGTTGTAATAACTCCTCTTAAACACCTTTCTCGATCTTTCAGAATGAAATGTGTTGTGCCGGGAGGCGCACCCCTGCCGTAAAATGCACCCCCTCTGAAATGTACATTTATTAACTGAAATTGATAAAACAAATACTTAATAATAAAGTTAGGATACAAACGAGAGTGACTGAGGTGAGTTTTATGAATGGAACCCTTTCCTTGCCGAAAATATATAAATAATAAATTAAATAGATTGACTTTAAATACAATACCGATGAGATTAAGTAAATTGTTTGATGTGTGGTTTTGTTTAAAACAGCAACAACAATTTTATGTGCTCCATGTAGCCTAAATGTCTGTTTAAAACCCACCAAAAAGTCAAATTTTAGGCTACACTACAGTCTATATTATTACTTTACATTTAATTGTAAATCTAGTGCGTTTTAAAATGCCTTTCACTTCTTGTCCTTGCTTTATCCATCAAAAAAATAATAACTTTGCGCTTTAATCAATTATGGCCTCTGATTTTTGTTTTAAATGTACAGTTAAAGTCAGAATTTTTAGCCCCCCTGTTTATTTTTCCCCTAATTTCTGTTTAACGGAGAGAATATGTTTTCACCACATTTCTAAACATAATAGTTTTAATAACTAATTTCTAATAACTGATTTATTTTATCTTTGCCATGATGACGGTAAATAATATTTGACTGGATATTTTTCAAGACAGCTTAGTGACATTTAAAGGCTTAACTAGGTTAATTAGGTTAACTAGGCAGGTTAGGGTAATTAGGCAAGTTATTGTATAAAAATGGTTTGTTCTGTAGACTATCGAAAAATAGTTTTTTAATGAAACTTTAAACATTAAATGAAAAACAATTAATAGAATGATAAAGAGAACCTATGCACTGATATGACTTTTTAATGATAAAATCAATATGGGGTTTAAAGGACAGTTCAGTATCGAGCCAAAGGCCTAGATATTTATATTTGCTCATTTAAAATTCTGTTTCTCTACGTCACAATACGGAAAAAGTAACCATCGCAGCTTCCAGTTTATCTGGACTTTAAGAGTACACAGCAAAATATGAATAATAATAATAATTGAAAAAAAATTAAGAATGCACTGCAACATGAGTACGAGAACACTGACCGCTTACTTGTCCACTTCCCTTGCGTTTTTATTGACTCACTCCACTTTAATGTCTTTGGACATACTGCATGCTTTAGGGCAATTGTGTTAACATGTATAACATTTGCAAATATAATTAATATGACTAAGCGCAATGTGTTCAATATAATAGACGTGTACAGTATGTGTGTGTATGGAGGGGGGGGGGGAGAACACCACCATCTGGAACAGCAAAAAAAAACATGTTTTTAATTACAGAGTTATTAGAGTCAAACAAATTACTCATGTTTAATTACACGCCGTACATAAATGCAAGTGTTGTTCAATGGTTTTTGGGCGAGGAGAGAGACAAGCAACACACTTCCACAGCGAAAACATCCCCCGGATCAATACTGTTTTTGCAGGAAACAAGAGAAAGGAACATACAGTATAGCGTGTGCGATCATTATTTCAGTTAAAGCATTCAAAATCTTTCACTTGTCTTTCTAGTCACCAAACTAACTTGTTATCCTAGAAATAATCTCCTGAAAACAAAAGAAAAAACAAAACTCCAGTATCTTTTAACAAGTCCAATAAGCGGTCCTCTTCAATAACAGCTTGTTAATTTGCATCAGTGTCGGTGGTGTACTTGTGATATAGTCAACACTCTTATCTTGCTCTCCACTCTTCTAATCAGCTGTTGAGGCGCAGGGGCGGCGCCTTTGCCCCTGATGTGATGTCTAATTGGACACTAAATTTGCCACCCAGTGGAGCAGAACATTAAAACCAGTCTAATTGGGTGCTGTAGGGTTATTAGCACTGGATTTGCCTGCGCACCAAAGAAATGCCACACGTGTCAGATGTGTCTGGGTGAGATGGAACAAAAGCTGCGGAGGAATCCATCATTTATTTATAGGCGACGGAACTACACTTTTAAAGCTGCATCCTTTCTGCACCTCAGCCCTATCAGTCAAATATCCAGCCCGGAGAGACTTCAGTGATAGTGTTGGGAGCGCGATTGTTGAATGCATGCACTAAAATAGCTGCGCCTCCTTGTGTGAGTGACTGTGGCCGGGATGGTGACTCAGGAGGGGGACCCTCTTTCTCTTTTAATGAGCACAAGTCAACACTGATACCCAAAGCCCTTCTCCATACACACACACAGTCATGCTCTCTCGGGGAATAACAACTTGCCCCTCGGCAAAGATCCTCTGTAAACATCTAGATGATGCTTTCAAACGACTCGTCTATGCACTCCCTCACTCTGCCCACTTACTCGGTCGAATTAGTCAGCGCCGTATATGTGCGTGTTTAACACCTCGATCACCTCGAAAAATAAACAACGGCTACTGTAAGATAACAGCTCTCCGCCCGCCGCCAAATGATGAATAGGGCAATTCATGAAAAATGTATGCTGCAGCAGAAATCATGCGTTTCTCCCTCACTCCCTCTCCTCATCTTTCTCTCCCTTCGCTCTCCCCCAAGACCAGAATTACTGCACTCTCCTCATTATAGAACTGAGAGGAGGTGAGGATACTCTATCAGCTGATATAATGCTTTATAATGCAGTGAGATGTTTCATTATGCAGTTGCGCTCTTCTTTGCGTAGAGGTCAGGTCACCGTGTCGCTTCAGAGGGCACTTCATCTTTAGAGGGATCCGCCAGCAGTGCTTTATGGGAAATTGGAAATATGGGAATAATTACTGGTTTAAGTGGGAGGCCACTATAGTTAGAGAATGATGTTTTTTTTTTTTAATAAGCCAATTAAAATGTATGTGTTTGTCAGTTATATCATAACTTTTAGTTTATGGCTTGTGTTTAGATGACTGTTTTCTAAAGAAAAGGAGTGCTCTCAATCAATCTTTTTTTGAGTATTCATTTTTTTAATTGGTAGAAATTTAGTTGAGAAGAGCTAAGTACTAAGTTTTCATACATGATGTGTAATAGTACAGTTGAAGTCAGAATTATTAGTCTCCCTTTGAATTTATTTATTTTTTTTTCATAATTTCCAAATGATGTTTAACAGAGTAAGGAAATGTTAACAGTATGCCTGATAATATTTTTCTTCTGGTGAAAGTCTTATTTGTTTTATTTCGGCTAGAATAAAAGCAGTTTGAAATTTAAATACCATTTTAAGGTCAAAATTATTAGCCCCTTTAAGCTATATATATTTTTTGATAGTCTACAGAACAAACCATCGTTATACAATAACTTGCCTAATTACCCTAACCTGCCTAGTTAACCTAACCTAGTTAAGCCTTTAAATGTCACTTTAAGCTGTTTAGACGCGTCTTGAAAAATATTTAGTAAAATATTATGTACTGTCATCATGGCAAAGATAAAATAAATCAGTTATTAGAAATTAACTATTACTATTATGTTTAGAAATGTGTTGAAAAAATCTTCTCTCCGTTAAATAGAAATTGGGGGAAAAAATAAACAGCGGGGCTAATAATTCAGGGGGTTTCATAATTTTGACTTCAACTGTAGGTAAATATTTGCACATATAGTAGACCATTTATAATATGTTAAAATAGTAATATGGGTTAAATAAGTGTCTAATTAAAATAATTTGTACAGTCATTGCAATCTAAAGGATCAAATATGTTGTATTACAAATATGTTGCTTCATTTTTTGCTCCATTTTATTTATTTGAAGACCAGCTTTTTATCGTTAACACCACGTAAACACACCAAACAACCTTTTGGTGTCAATCAATAATTTTTGACAAAAAAAAAAAAATCATTTATTTGCTTATTATTATTATTATTATTTATTTATTTTATTTTTTTATTATTAATTAATTTATTTTTTCTGATTTGGATTCATCAGAATGGCACAAAAAGACATGGACATATCTTGAAAGAAAAAAAGGGTCCTGAGAAAAAAAAAAGTAAACACGTGTGTTGACTGTGGTCAAAAATGATCATACAAATGGAAAATAATTTCAGTAGAAATGTTTGGAGCTCTAGCCAAACAAAATCTCATGGAAAACAAATAATTTGAGATATCATCCTCAAATTTGAAACAAAACGTTTAGATATATAGCTTTAATTTAAGTTTTCACAGTTTAGAGTAAAACAACTGATAGAAATTACGCTTGCTAAATTTGAAAAAAAGCGTTTTTTTTTATATTCTTTATAAAAAAAAAAAACCCAGACAATCCTTCTACAACATTTTTGATTAAACTTTTTTTTTTACCTTAGCAGCAATCTGCAAAGTATTTACTTTAAAGTACTTAAGATTTACTTTTTTAGGACAAATGATTAAAAGGTCATAAATTGATTATAACTAGAAAAACGTAGGTTAGTCCCAATAATTAGGAAGCAAAAAAAAAAATGTAATACTGTAATCTCAATAAAAGGTAAATTGTCTATAGAATTTTTCTATAGAAAAATTATGTTTTAAAAGAGAGAACGTATGGTGTAATTAAAATTTTTAAAATAATTTTTAATTAAATGACACTCTGTAAGTGATCTATATAAATTAAATTTATAGAGTACTACTCTAACTAAAATACTTAATGACAGTTTATCAACACTGCATTGTTTCCTGTTTAAGGCTCCAGTGTCATCCTACCTTCTTTAGCGACATTAGACGTTTGCTATACCCAGGAGTAAAACTAAACATCAAGAACTCTCCTTCATTCCTCATGCTCTAAAATTGTTGCATAGAAAACATATAACTTATAGTGCTTGATGTTTTTTAATTATTGTTTTCACTTTGTTTGTTTATCATGTTATATACAGGTATTTTTATATACAGGTATTTTTTATTAGTGAAATGCTGTTTTGAGTATGTTAGGCGCATTTCAGGGAATTGTGCTGCAATACCCTGTCCTGTCAAATTTTAAATAAACTAAAGTAATCTGTGACACATTTTGGTGCAACAGACACAACAAAAAAATCCTAAACGGAGTCTAAGATCACCAAAGCTTCACAGAGATTGACAATGGATGGGCTTATAATAGGCTACAAAAACATAGTTTAGTCCCAAAAATAGAAAGCACAAAAGATGTAATACTGAAATCTCAAAAACAAACTATTAATTTTCTACAGATCACGTACAGAAACCCATTTAAATAAAAATGAGTTTTTTTCTTTAATCTGTTACACATTTTGGTGCAACTGACACCGCAAAAACAGGTAACCCTTTTATTTGAACCATCCATTTGAGTATTAGTAGAATATCTGCTTAATATCTGTTGATATGCTCTTTCAACAGACATTTAACTGACTATAAGAAACGTTGCCAGTACATACAGTATAAACTAACGCTAACTCTAAACCCAACCCAAGTCTACTAACAATCTAATGAGAATTAGTTGGCATGCACTGTGGATGTAATGTAACCTAAATTCAACAAACGGACCATCAAAATAAAGTGTGACCCCCCAAAAAAAACCCCTAAAAAGAGTCTAAAATCACTAAAACTTAGAGAGACCCATAATAGATGGGCTTATACATGATAGGCTACTTCCTGGCTGTTTTGGCAAAGACTTTTATTACAAAAAATGATGCACAAATGTCTTATCCGAGCAGTTTAAAATTCTCAGAAAATCGTTTTTTTTCCCCCAGAAGTGTTTATGTTTTTGCGGGGGCTAGTTTGTCAACTGTCTCCCTCGACTTCGTCTACTTGAACTGTGCATGAATCAGCCTGCTTAAATTTCTTAGAGATGCATAAGTGTGAGTAACTGATGGAAAGCTGCTCTGGCATTAGCTGATGGCTGCTGGCATCCTCTTTTCTAGCCAGCTGGCCCTCGTCTATCATCATGGCCATCAGCAGACCACATTATTATTTAAACTTCTTCTCGGTAATAACTTAATTAGCAGCACTTCAGAAGTTCCCTCAAAATACTTCTCCCCCACCTTTACGTATCGTTCATTCTCAACAGCCCCAAATAAAACACCTCTGTCCCTTCTCCTCAAACAGTTTTAATCGTCATTTAAACATTATATTTGTGTTATTTAACTATTCCTGGAGTTCGCTGACAAGACAAAGAGCAGCTGGGCAGATTAATCTCTGCGACAGATGGAAATGAAAGTGTGGCACCTTCACTTTGTACTCCACAACTTATCTCCTCCTTAATCAGGTTTGCTTTGCTAATAAACCCAAGTGAAAAAGGAGCACACGGAGGTCTCTAATGTCCTCAGGAATTTCGCACGAGCGGAGAGCATCTGGCTGGCTTTCATCCACAGGGGGGATTTTTTTTTTTATCTGAGCTCCGTATCAAGTGCTTCTCTAAGCCTCAATCAGAAATGCAGCTCACGGTCCACCTTTTAGGTATAATTAGAGACAGGCGCTTGCTTTAATTCAACCACACTACCAATAACCCACTAAGAGCCTGTAATGGGGCTACAGAAGTCAACTGGTGTCAGTCACTACTCAAAAAAAAAAAGATAAAAAGCAAGAAAGATGGAAGGGACGAGGGGACATGGAGACGGCAGGATGTGTCCATCAGGATTAAGGTCACTTTTCATAGATGAAATGTTTGGTATCGTTCAGAGACAGATCAGTCTCCGGCTGGGAGACACTGCTGACATCTGTAAGAATATCCACTGGCTACTACTGCGTTTCAGTCATGGCGCGCTTAATCTCTCCATTGACTGTATTAAGAAACTGAGCCCGGAATTTCAAAGGACGATGTGTTGCCGTGGTTTGTTGCTGAAATATAAGGCTGTACTGTATGTTGGTTTTAAGGTTACTAACATTTTATAGTCAAACTATACAGAAGCATTGCGGTTCAGCTGGATTTAGCTTTATTGCTCAAATAACAATCTGGAGTTTGAGGACTATTAAAATAAAGTTGTATTGATGTGTTTTAGCACATATGTTTGATTTAAGGTTTAAATGTTGAACCGTGGAATCGTTATGTTTACTCACCCTTCACTTGTAACAAACCTGTTTGAGTTTCTTTTTTTTGTTGAGCACAAAAGACGCCATTTAGAGAAATGTTGGGAACCTGTAACCATTGACTTCCATAGTAGTTTGAGGGAGAGTAAATAGTGAAAAAATTTCGATTTAAAAAAAAATACTATATGATTAGCTTTAGGGATAGGTTTGGTATAAGTTGAGTTTCATGGAATGTTTTATATTATAATTTAAGTATATTATGCATAGATTACTATTATTACTACAAAACTATAAATGCATTTGTGAATACTGTAGTTGTAAATAAAAAATAGATATGTATTTAAATAATTGAAATATCTTAATATCACCCAGAATGCAGAATCTTAATTATTTAAATGGGGGAACAAACTCAATGTTACTTTGTCTTATAATTAGGGCCAGACATAATCTGCGGATATTTTTTAGCTATTTCTGCGCAGAATTTTGTTAAAAATCATGTTTATGTAAAAGGATTTTGGGAGTACCATTAAAAATAAATAAATAAATAAATAAAAAAATATATATAAACAATACCTTTTTAACTTTAATGTTTACAATGGAAATCCAATTAGATCCACTTATTTGGTAAGCAAAGCAAGTTTCTAATATATCAACCACAAAACAGAAAATATGACTTTATAAACTATTGTGAATAAATCATATGAACATTTTCATATTAGTAAGTAATATTACTGAAATTAATAAAAAAACGAATAAATATACAGTCACACACATTTAATTTTATTAAATAAATAGACTTGGATAGAATAGGCGTGCACACATTCTGTGTGGGCCTACTTATTATGTAGTATCTACATGTTTAGCATTTAGGTCAGTGATTAGTCACATACATCGTACAGATTTCAGAGAGAGAGGTCACGGTTTGAAAGTCACAAATCTCCTCCTTGATGAAGTTTATAAACACATGACATGTATGTGCTCTGAGCACACACCGACTGTTTTCCAAACAGGGACAAACAGATGTGTGTCAGAGCAGGGCCGGCGGTTTCTGTCTGTTTGAAATGCTAAATGCAGGCTGTTTGTCCCCCTAACCCAGCCCTACAGCCCAGCGATGTCTTTGGACTTACATTCTTTGACTTTGCCCAAGTTTACCGCCTCCCTCCCTCATCTGTTTCCCACAGACCTGTTTTCCAGCTATTTCACTCCATGTTGGAGGGATATTCTGGGTTAAATATTTTGTGTGTACTGTATATGATAGTATATGTGTTGTTATGCTGATTACCACAAAATCATTTACTCAGTCTGATAAATAATTATTGATATATATATAAATATATATATATATATATATATATATATATATATATATATATATATATATATATATATATATATATATATATATATATATATATATTTTTTTTTTATTTTTTTTTTTATTAAATGTTTAAAATGGCAGTAAATAAGATAATAAATATTTATTATATAATAAAGATTTTCTTAGTATTGTTGATTCAAAGTACAAAAATTAAATACTTGGTTAAAGGGATAGTTCACCCAAAAATGAATATTCTGCCATCATTTACTCATCTTTGATCAGTTTGACTATTTTTCTGTTGAATACAAAACAAGATATTTTGAATAAAGCTGAAAAACCTGTAAACATTGACTTACTGTATATAGTAGGAAAAACACATAATGTGGAAGTTAATGGTTACAGGTTTCCAACATTCTTCAAAACATTTTCTTTTGTGCTCAATAGAACATAAAACCCAAATTGGTTTTGTACGAGTAAGGAGTGAGCGTATGATGACAGAATTTTCAGTTTTGGGTGAACAATGGCTATAAATCAAGATACTGTACATTTACTTTTCTTCAGGGAAAGTGTTATATTTAAAATCTGCCATGAGGTATAAATAATTAATCTTTCTATTTTTCCCTAGAAAAAAAAGACATTATATCTGATGTCATTTTGCTTTTCAAGTAAGCATTTTTACCTTTTGTTTTACCAAAAAATAAACAGCACCCATAGTAAGAGACCAGAATATTCCTTTAAATCTCAATGTTTATTGCATCGACTGTCTTTGTTAATTATTTAGTTTAGGCTAACACAGATTCTCTGAGGGCATCATAAAGTGAGGATTTACTTTGGTCCTCTAAGAGGCAATTGATATATCCTTCATTCTATTTGATTTCTGTTTACACAGAGTTTGATATGCCTTGTGGTGTCTCCTCATTGCTTTGAATATCATTTGAATTCATGATGACTTTACCAGTGAAATGAGTTTTACAGTAATGTCAATCAGAACAGTTATTGTCAGTTTAAAAAAAGCTTTGATTTTGAACTCAGTTCAGTTGCATTTTAATTACCCTGAAATGATATCCAAACACAGCCAACAACGGAAGTCCAACCTCCCAGAGGAGACCAATAAGAAGAAAGAAAGAAAAAAAATTAAAACATGTTTCATGGAAATCCTCTCCAACAAATCCCACACGCTCCCAGGGCACTAAGAGCTCACCCTTTAATAAGGCTGCTGTGCAGGCTGTGTGTGCTAAAGGCGGATTATTTGATATTAATATGCACCGGACGATCGTCACCATGGATTCAGAATAGCAGACTCTGTTTGCACATCGATATTAGACTCACCAGATTTAATCAAGTAGGTAAACAATGAATAGAAAAAAGATAGAGAATAAAAAAGGCAGAGAGAGAGCAACACAGAGTCATCTGGGTTGAGTGATGGGCAAGTCCTCTTCCGTTTGACCGACAGAGGCTTTATACAACAACAAGACACCATAGAAGCTCCACAGCTGCTTTATTGCACTGAATGTGCTATCCAAAGCAAGCTTTACCTCTGAACACACACTTAATAACCTCATTTTCACAGCAGTGCAATAAAAGCAGCAATGTGGGTTCACTAAGAATCTAAAACCTGTTCATTTTTTTGTTTTGTTATTGTATTTAGTTAAATATCAGGCTTTTTTCCCCCATGATAATACCCAGTAAACAATGTAAGATTTTAGGGGATCTCAGATGAAAAATGACCAATCTGACACAACTGTGGTGACTCTTTTGTTCTCAGCTTACACTGTAAACAAATGTTTGGTTTCTTAATGTAAGATGTTTTCAATAAAATATCCAAAAGCCTTTCGAAGAATGTTGAAATACAGAGAAATAAGCAATTTTAACAAGTGACACAGACCATGTACTGTATCACCACCTAATGACATCACATATATTCGATTTCCAGTTTGGTTTTTTAGAAACCATGAAAACACCAAAGACCCTTTAATATGTTGTGTGTTTATTAGACTGCACAAAGCAGCATTATAACTTCAAATTGAATGACCTTTAAACTTTAAACTAACTTTAAAATGTATTTATGCAATGCACTCGGCCCATTGGTGTATTTTGCTGATGCACAATGTGCTTGATGAGGTATTTTCCCCGCCCCTTCTTAACTGTGATTGGACGACTTGATAAAAAGTGATAGCAAAAAGCAGTGCTTTTACACAACACTAACCTTTGGCAATCAGAATAAAAAGGCAATTACATAAGTGAAATATACCTGTATGGTCAGCACACATTGTTATACTGCTGCCATTCTGAAATATGGTTCCCTTTATGTATAGAACAATGCTAAATTTAGATCATAATGCTTTGATGGACACACAGGATAAAGAACCTTTCAAGTGCTGGAAAGTTTTCATGAATATTAACCAACTTTCATGGAAACATCAATGCCAATAGAGACTCTTTATTTTAAAATCTTTCACTGCCAATGGCAGACTGTTCCTTAATTTATGACGTTTTCTCGCCACTGACTGATTTTTCTGGCAATCTACATTTTTGCTGTTATGTGGTAGAGGGTGCTATAAAACACTGCATTATTATTATTATACAGAAGGAAAAGAGGCAGTTCTTACAAACATACTGTACCATGTATTCATCAAACATTCAGAAGCATATAAATCTATTAAATAGATTCAAATTAATTGTCAAAGACAAAATTGAGGCACAACATATGACTGTTTACTGTGACTCTATACGATTTTTGATCAAGTAAAAAAAAAACAAAAAAAGAAGCTTGAATTTAACGTTTTTTTTTTTTTTTTTTTTAAGCAAAGACTTTATTCAAATACTGGATTTGTACAAAAAATGTAATTCAAGAGAAAACTTTGTGAGATTGATTAAATATTAAGTTTTTATATGGATTAAAAACGATTACGATTAAGGGTTTAGGATACTCAATTTAAAGGTGATAGGTCACAAAAAGAAATGAAAATCCTGTCATCATTTACTCATACAGTATGTTTACTTGTATGTTTACTCATGTTTGCTAATATGCCAACGTATAATCATTAGCAGTTTTTTAGACTGTAATCACTGACTTCCATAATATTCACTTTATCTTCAATAGCTATGTTTCCATATAAAGACGTGAATTAAATTTATGTGCAAAACAGTAATATTGGATAAAAGACATGCGAATAAAGCAGCGTTTCCATCCGATGAGTGAAAGTGAACAAAATCGTCATCTAATCATCAGTCTAATCGTCAAAGTGAACAAGCGCATCTTGGTGTTTCTATCAACCGTTTTTATACGCATATCCAAAATGTGCAGCTAGTGAACGTCAATGATTACAGATTTTCAAAATAACTGATTTAATAATAAATTCTCATTTTTAAATTGTCATTTTTGAGTGAACTGTCTATTTAAAGGCTGACACAATATTATCTGAAAATATTTCTATTCCATATGACTTTTAAAGCACAGAGGCAATTTAAAGCAACAGCATTATAACAACTTTATTACCCAAAACACAACATGTAGTAAACACAAACTCAGAATACAAGCCTGTCTATTTCTTCATTCTGATTTAAACCTTTTAATTAAACTCTGTAGGTCAAAGCAAAATGTCACTCTTTTTACACTATTAATTATGGAATGTTGTTTGATGAATCTGCAAATTCCAACTATTCACCTTTATTTAAGATGAATTAAAAAAAAGTCATTTAAGAAAAATGTCATGCTGAATATTCATGCACATCTTCTCACTCTCATCTTCTAATTACACTTGATATACAGACTGGAAGAACAGCATATACTACAGTATACCATAAACAAGGCAATTCACAGCTTTAGGGTGGCAGACGAAACTAAAAGAATTATGTAATGTTAAGAAGATGCTGCTAATATTTTGAAACCTGTATGATGGCAGACGTCTAATGTAATTAACCTTTCTATATCAAGAAATATTGTAAAATGAATAAATATATTTAAAAAGATTATATTTAAAATACTCAGAAAGGATGAAAAGAAAAAAAATACTATAAAAATGATGCAAGCACAGTGTTGTTAGTGTCCTTTAGATGCTTTTGGCAGAAGAATTAATTCAATATTAATTATAAAGATAATTAATTTAATCAACAATGAAGGACTTAAAGGGGGATTTGGAGTGAACATAAATAATTAAAATAATAAAAAATACTAGGATGCTTCCAAGAAGTGAAATGTGGCAGTGAAGATGGTGGACAGATGGTCAGAGAGTCAATGTTTATTCGTCTCTCTCATGCCGTTCTCATCTACATCTCCACACGCTCCTCTAACCTGAGCTATTTATCGTCTGCTGTCGGACCTCAAGACATAGACAGGGATGGAAATAGAAATTAGAAAGAAAAAATATATTTATGAGGGGAAAATGAAAGAACCCAAAGTTCTATGAAAATTAATAAAACAAATCGAATGGAAGAATGTCAAGACACGCAAGTGGAGGAATTTAGAAAAGGGATGTAAAATATGATAAGAGAAACTCAAGTATATGAGAAAATCTTTCTTTGCTGAGAGAAAAGATACTAACCACACAGAATAGGCAGTACTTGCAAATGTTTTGGAAAGTTTAAGGACATTTAAATGTATGAATTCCCCTGGATTATATAACAAAATGCCAAAAAGAAGACCATTTAGAATGTGTTAACTTTATTTAGTTTCTTTTTTGTCTTAAGGGTAGGGGCACTGGACATTTTTTATTTCATATTATTAAAAAAGCATTTATATTATAGATAATCATCTGGTGCCTACATAACTAAAACAGGCGGTGAAAAATTTCATGAAGCAAAAAAGGACACAAGCAACATGCTGACAGATGGGACAGGGTATAAGTTATTTTGATAAAAAACAAAGTTCGGGGTTTCAAATTATGCAAGTTTTATTAAGAAAATTGTAGCACTTGCTTCAAGTGAATCTAAAGCACACTTGAAATGATAAAGAATAAAGTAAACATACACAAACATCCAATGGTATGTTAAACTCAAGGAAATGAATTATGTCTTTTCACTTAGTGTTTCAACTGTTGAGAGACCAATAATAAAAGCTTATAAAGATTAAGCCACTTTATTTACCTCAGGAGCCACTCAGTGTCCATAAACTATAAAAATATACTCTAGACAGAAGCATGTAGTGTTGGAATATCTAGCCAATTTCATGCGTGTTCAATAAAAAAGGTCAGAAGAGCATTTTCTTCAATGCCAAACATATTAGTAATACATTAGATACAAATGAATAATTCGATAACAGAGCTCTGGGTGACGTTACACCAATGCAATAGAAGAATTACATTCAGAAGGTTCGCAACAACTCTACATTTCCCTGACTCCAGTATTTTTACACAACTGATCTTAAAAAGGTGGAGTTATTCGTCACTTTTCAATCATTCTGCAGTCCTTTGGCGGTTGCACCCAAACATACTTCCTTTTTCTGCAACCCTTCTCTGCATATCAGAACTGAACAGTTAATGCGTATGTTTTGAGGCTCAATTGACCCCAATATAATTTCCATCTATAGTAAATCTTGCGGAAATTCAGGTCTTGGAGACTTTAGGTGCATTTCACTTGCCTACTCCACAGAAAGCCTTAAACAAGAAGAGGAAGTAATTTTTGTTGGCAGCTGCCTCTCCTTGTGCAAACATGCTTATGAAGCCTATCACACTGAGAAAAGAAATTTGGTTAATCTAAAGTTTAAGTCAGAATTATTAAATGCCCACTGACATTTTTTTTTCTTTTTTAAATATTTCCTAAATTATATTTAACAGGGCAAGGAAATTTTCACAGAATGTCTGATAATATTTTGTCTTCTGGAGAAAGTCTTATTTGTTTGATTTCGGCTAGAATAAAAGCACTTTTTTAATTTTTTAAAAAACATTTTAAGGTCAAATTATTAGCCCCTTAACGCTAATTAATTATTTAAATAATTAATTAAACCATTAATTAAACCATTGTTATACGATAACTTGCCTAACTACTCTAACCTGCCTAGTTAACCTAATTAACCTAGTTAAGCCTTTAAATGTCACTTTAAACTGTATAGAAGTGTTTTGAAAAATATCCAGTCAAATATTATTTACTGTCATCATGGCAAAGATAAAATAAATCAGTTATTAGAGATGAGTTATTAAAACTATTATGTTTAGAAATGTGTTGAAAAAGTCTTCTTCCAGGTTATAACATATAGGCAATACATATATTTAATATATGTAAAAGAGGCATAAAAGCAATAAAAAATTCCTTTTTCCCAACAGTAGCAAAACGAATTAATGATGTAATATATTCATTAAATTTACAGTTATGTAACTAATATTAATATTATTGTTATCACAATACGTTTTAATATAGAAATGTGTTATTAGTATTAATGTTTAATAAAAGGGCTCCCTGAGAATTTAGCAACATTCGTGTGTGTGTGTGTGTGTGTGTGTGTGTGTGTATATATGTGTGTGTGTTTGTTTAATTAACATGTAGTATCATGGGTGTGAGTCGCTTTGGACAAAAGTGTCTGCTAAATGCATAAATGTAGTAGATCAACGGCTGAATTTAGCTGAATAACAAATATGAATAATTATTCCCAGCAGGAATAATTCTCAAAAGTTGGCAACCTAAAATTAATTTGAGCTTTAAATATCTTGATCAACTTCAGAAAAAAAGGCACTATACAGTAAGTTAGATCCAGTTACAATACAGGAATTTAGAGCAAAAGAGTGAAGTTAAGTGAAGAGTAATCTACAATCACTGCATTCATCTTTGCTTTTCATGGCAGGTTAGGGTTATGAACCAGTTTTATGTCATGGGCTATACATTCCTTGAATTAAACGCAGCAGATGCACTCACAAGGAAGCTAAAGATCTCATCTATTAGAATCTATTGCAAGTACACCCTTTGAAATCAGGACAGTGTGGTTTACTCACACTTAACTCGTAACTAACTGGCTTAAGTTACACTAATGCCCCTAAGCCTCACTCCCATCTGGATCACGGCACCAATATAACATACAGTTATACTTGACACTAAAAAACAAACACACACTTTTTGTTTGTTTAAACAACTAATTCATTTTAAGCTAGATATACTAGTTGTGTAACAAACAGGTCCCGTGAAATTAAAAGAAAACATTTTACAAAATTCACGTTTAGAAAATATATAGTTGATATAAACATCCAAAACTTGGAGTTTGTGACTTCCATCTAAATGGATCAACAATTTTTTTTCACATCACCTCATCCTTCAGTTTCTCAACAAATCTTGACCAATCAAATGCTCTCTAGTATTTGACATGCCCCGCCCCCTTCAAGACACTTCTCATTTGCTTTTCATTTTGTGCACTTGCTCTCAACCACTCTCACTGGCAGAGCTGTCATAAAAACTAAATGTTATTGGCAGTAGTGTGTAAAGAGGAGGAGCTACTCTGTCCCTCACTATCCCTCACATTTTTCAGTTGAGATTACGTTAAACATCAAATACAAAATGCACATTTCAAAGCACTTCACGAGATCTTTAAGTTGAGATAGCAATGACTGCAAAAGAATTATCAGTTGTTTTATATTAAGCAATGGTTTTATTTATTTGTTAAACTATGTAAACAAGATTGCCTTTAAATGACCAAGCAGTAAAATAAAAGCTTCAATCATCCAGCTAGCAATAGCGTACATGCACATGTTAACATACTGTAACCAACAGAGGCACTATCAATCCACAAACATCTTTAGTTATTGCTTTTTAAAGTATACTGTATAGTCTTCTCTTCAGCCTAACCAGATGCTTTAGTCTTCAGCACAATGGTAACCTCCATAAAAATGCAGACATAACAGAAATCCTTTTAAAACTAATCATAAACGAACAACTTAAACTAACACTCAAATTAATTTTGTGCTAAAACACACAGAATAACACTCCTCAGAAGTAAATTATGGGAACTAGGAACTAGCTTGATAAAATGGTACATAAATAAATTTATCTAACCGAATGTTTTCCACATAAGAAAAACATACTGGAAATCATACTGTACAGCTTACTAGATCTTTACAGTTTTAAAAGTCTATTTGTTAGACTTTACAGTGACATGTTGCTGCAGTGTCCAAATATTTTTTGGGGGTCTCTGTGAATTTACAAGTTTGCCAGAGACTTGGTCCAAGACTCCTGGAGCTCTCTGATGTCTGTAGAACTGCCAGCTCTCGGTCATCTTCATGGTCCTGTCACATTTATAGCCATTCCTTCTCGCGCTGCACTCTGTCTATCATAATTAAAGAACACATTACAGTCTCTGCCTGACAAACCCACTGCCATTCGGCCCAAAATGAAAACTAATGAGAGGGCTCCGCTGTGTTTGCTGATCCCACCGCGTCCCTGAGGAGGACTGCTCCACCTTTCTGGATGATGGAAAGCTCTAGATCTCTCTCTGGCTCAGAAAGTGGACACTGAAAGAGGAGGGCGAATTTCGGGCAATGTCACTCACTCGGCGGAGCGCTCTTAAGCTGGCACATTGGGTAAACAATGCGCTCGATCAATGAGGAATGATTTTGGCAAGGGCTGCCTCAGCACAAAATAGAAAACACAGCAGAATCATTCGATTTGAAGCAATTGACAGCTCTTTTCAAGACAGCTTCATAATATTCTCCCCAATCTCTCTCTGTTTTTTATTATTATTATTGCATTTTCTTTAACCATTTGCTTTGTCACTAAAATCATAAGCTGATATGGTCCCCCAGAGATTTTAGAAGCTATCCCTGCTGAAATTCACAAAGAGCTGATTTGGTTAAATTGAATCAATCAATCCAATTCAACCTTTAGCAATTCTCACAGCACTGGCCTTGTATAAGTAGGTTTGCACACTGGATACTTAATATATAAATAAATAAAAATGAAATGATTGTAATTGCGTTAAAAGTATATAAGAACAAAAAATTATATTTTTATAAAACCTGGATATTCATCCATCCTAAAAATGCTGGGTTCCTTTAAACCAAATTTGGGTAAACTATAAATAACAGTTGTATAAAAAGGTTTACTTGAAAAAAATGTAACCCTGTGGATTGATTTGTTCATATTTTACCCAAATATGTCTAGACTTCTGAATATATTTCAGAGAACAGTTATGTTTGATAACACTTATATAATCATGTTGACTGTTTAAGTAACTTTGTAACTGCTGTATATATCGACTAACTCTTATTGGAGTATTAGCACACTGTTAAATTGATGGTTAAACTAGTTAAATGTTAGTTAATGTATTTACTACAATGAACTAAAAATAAAGCATACTTATGCAGCATTTATAACCATAACCATAACCATATACACTCACTGGGCACTTTATTAGGTACGCTTTAATGGTATAGGGTTGGACCCCCTTTTGCTTTCATAACTGCTTTAATTCTTCGTGGCATAGACTCAACAAGGTACTGGAAACATTTCTTAGAGATTTTGGTCCATATTGACATGATAGCATCACGCAGTTGCTGCATATTTGTCGGCAGCACATCCATGATATGAATCTCTTGTTCCACCACATCCCAAAGGTGCTCTAATGGATTAAGTTCTGGGGACTGT
Organism: Danio aesculapii; assembly: GCF_903798145.1. Taxonomy (NCBI): domain Eukaryota; kingdom Metazoa; phylum Chordata; class Actinopteri; order Cypriniformes; family Danionidae; genus Danio; species Danio aesculapii. The sequence continues at coordinate 30,592,422 of NC_079437.1, forward strand.
GGAGGCCATTTGAGTACAGTGAACTCATTGTCACATTCAAGAAACCTGTCTGAGATGGTTCACATTTTATGACATGGCGCCTTATCCTGCTGGAAGTAGTCATCAGAGGATGGGTACACTGTGGTCATAAAGTGATGAATATGGCCAGCTACAATACTCAGGTAGGCTGTGGCGTTGACATGATGCTCAGTTGGTACTAACGGACCCAAAGGCTGCATTTACACTGCAGATCTTGATGGTCAATTCTGATTTGTTTGATGACCTGCTTACATCATCTTTTAAAAGTGACTCGTATCCAATCGTCTGCATTTACACAGCACACGGTAAAGGCGCAATGACCAGGAAAAAAAAAAAAAAATAGCGGGCGCTGACTAACTGCTGATAATTAAAGAGTACTCTTTTCTCTATTCCTGTATGTAATTTGTTTGCAGCCTTTGACAAGCTGTTTTACTATAGTTTATGACAGAAATGTTCTCATTTGTCCATTTTCTTTTGATAGATAGGCTTTTTAAACCTTTAGGCATCTAAATGTAATGTCCATGGCGTGATTTATGCACGTGATGTATGCACTTGTTTTATATTAGTTTTATTGGTTACGTAGTGGACATTGCGCTCTCTCGCTCTCGTTAACATGCTTAAATTCCTGTGCTATATGACAATATGAAAGCTGTTGGAGTCCTCGTGTATGAGATTTAAGGTTTGGGACTCTGCTGTAGTCTGTTCTGAAAATAAAAAAAATGTCAGACTTGACGTCATTCGATGCAGTTTTTAATGACGCGCGACTCGCATTGACAGGTGAAAATCGGATCTAGGCTACCTGCTTACACTGCAGATACGAGAACACAGATCTGATTCGTATCGGATAAATTTCCACATACGAACAAAGCCTGAATCTGATTTGAGTAAATTGGAATCCATGTGATTTGTTCCTGCTTACACGTACATGGGCCATATCTTTGCCACATGGGAGAAAAATAAAAATAAAAATCGGAATTGGGTCACTTGAACAGTGCAGTGTAAGTGTGCCAAGAAATTATTCCCCACATCATTACACCACCACCAGCCTGAACTGTTGATACAAGGCAGGATGGATCCTTTGATGTTGCTGACACCAAATTCTGACCCTACCATCCGAATGTTGCAGCAGAAATTGAGACTCAGACCAGGCAACATTTTCTTCTATTGTCTAATTTTGGTCAGCCTGTATGAATTGCAGCCTCAGTTTCTTGTTCTTAGCTGACAGGAGTGTCATTCGGTGTGTTCTTTTGCTGCTGTAGCCCATCCGCATCAAGGTTTGACGTATTGTGCGTTCAGAGATGTTCTTCTGCATAACTCGGTTGTAACGAATGGTTATTTGAGTTACTGGTGCCTTTCTATCAGCTCAAACCAAGTCTGGCCATTCTGCTTTGACCTCTGGCATCAACAAGGCATGATGGATTACAACACTGTATATTTTCTCTTTTTCAGATCATTTTCTGTAAACCCTAGAGATGGTTTTGCGTGAAAATCAGAGTAGATCAGCAGTTTCTGAAATACTCAGACCAGCCCGTCTGGCACCAACAACCATGCCACCTTCAAAGTCACTTAAATCACCTTTCTTCTCCATTCTGATGTTTGGTTTGAACTGCAGCAGATCACCTTGACCATGTCTACATGTGTAAATGCATTGAGTTGCTGCCATGTGATTGGCTGATTAGAAATTTGTGTTAACGAGCATTTGGACAGGTGTACCTAATAAAGTGGCTGTTGAGTGTAGTTCAACATTAACCAGTGCATTATTAAAACCCAAAGTTGTGATTCTTAACATCAGTTAATGCATGGTGAGTTATCAACTAATAAATAAAAGGGGAATAAATACTGTAATAAATACATTTTTTATTGTTTGTTCATGTTAGTAAATTGATTATCTAACTTTAACTAATGGAACATTTTTGAAAAATGTTACAATTTCAGCCAAATATGGACAAATATTCATTCATTTGTTAAATTCAAAGAAAAAAAAAAACAACAACAACCCAACAGTTGGGTTTGTCCATATCTGACCAAAATTCGGGTCTTTTGTTAGTACTGAGGATTAGTAGAGTGTTTGGTTACATTTAGCAGACATAAAGCAGAGAGCCTAATACTCTAATGACTGCTAATTGACATGTAGTTCCCTGCAATTAACAGAGTATTCAAAGGGGGCCATCAAAACAAAGTGTTACTGTGTGCTTCAATATCTGCATTTACAATTGTGCTTGAATAAATTATATTTGGCAGCAGCTGGTCAAATTACCGCTATCCACTACACATCAACACTGAAACCTCATGTGTCCCTCTACAGCCACTGTACCTCAGCCCAAACATCCATATGGCCTTGACCTAAGGGAATCTTCACTGCCAGAGCATTTACAGGGTGTTTGTGTGGACCAACATAATTAGATAGCTACACACGCACATGCATACCCACAAACAGCAGCCAACATTTCAATGGGACAGGTGGTGATATGTGCCTGGCTAATCAATCCAGCCATTTACTCAAGGAACACAAACATACCAGCTCTGTTCCGAAACCTAGAGAGCTGCTTCAGAGTCACACTCTACACAAGCAGCTGCTTTCTGGGGCAGAATCTCATAGGTAGCAAATCCACACGTCACACAAACAGCATTACAAACAGATGATTCATGCACAGTTTGAGCAAAATCCATAATTGCTATGCATATAAATTATGGGTGAGCGAGAGAAACCTACCAACTTCTACTTTCAAACTCGCATTTAAAAATCTGCAAAAAAATAAAAAAATCTTGCAAAAACTATCATTTTTCATTCAAAATAGTGTCAAAACCCTCTCTAAATATTATGGTGAGAAAAAAAAGTTGCTAAAAGTGCTAAAAGTTGGTGATGAAACTGACTTCTAATGCCAGCTCTGATCCTAGGTTTTATGGATTTAGATTGTTCTCTTTTATTCAGCCATATTGCTTATTGCATTTCTCCCATAGGGTTGTTTCTCAATGGACAGAAGGTTTTAAGGATCTTTTTAGCATCCGTCATTCAGTCAATTTTTCACAAAACAAAACAAAAAATAAAACAAAAAGAAAAAAAAGAAAAGAAAATAATTAAAAAAATTATATAAATAATAATAATAATAATAATAATAAATAAAATAAAATATAAAATAAAATAAAAAAATAATAATGATAAATTAAAATAAATAAAAAATTAATTAAAGTAAAACAAAAATAAATAAATTAAAAAAATAATTAAAATAAAATAATATAAAAAAAATAAAAAAATAATAATAAATAAATGAAATAAAAAAAATGTATATATATATATATATATATATATATATATATATATATATATATATATATATATATATATAAATAAAACTAAATAAATAAAATTAAATAAAATTAAAATAATAAATAAATAAATAAAATAAAACTAAAATAAATTAAATAAAATGAAATAATGAAATAAATAAAATAAAATAGAAAAAGTAATACAAAATAAATTAAATAAAATAAAAAATAAAATAAATAAGTAAAATAAAATACAAATGATAAATAAATTAAATTAAATAAAACTAAAATAAATATAATATAATAAAACAAAAATAAAATAAAGTAAAAATAAATAAATAAATAAATAAAATATAATAAAACAAAAATAAATAAATAAAATGAAATGAAATAAAATAATTAAAATAAAATACAAAAACAGATCTTTCTCAGTTCACTATGTAAACAAGACATAAAAAATGGTTTTGGGTAATATTTTTTGTAAACTACTTGGAGACCACAGATGTATCCCTATCTGTACTGCACTAAAGTATCCTTCAGAGATTTAATAGTATTTGAGGGGCCAGGACAGCAGAAACATTTATGATACGGCCTTGCATACTTATCAGTTTGACTCATTCTTGTGTTAAATGCTGAGAAGTACTTTAGCCTTGAAGCCTCAGAAGGTCTAGTCTAGCAAAGATGCTCATCCTATTGAGCCCATTTGAGAAGCAGCCTCAGTCTCATTTTAAAGGCTGCACGCACACTTCAGATGTTGCATTTATGGCTAAACATCATCAGAAAAGCCATTGGATTTAAAAGGATAAAACCACAGTCGTTTATGCCACACAAGGAACAACAGTCAATTTTATGATGGTTTCTTTTCTGGAAACAGCATCAGTGATGTATACTGCATGTGGTTGACAAACAGCCTTTGGCAGACACAAACTTTAAAATGAGACAGCAACATTTACAGTAAAAAACATCTTGTTATATTTAGTGTCTGTTTTTTATGCATGTCAGAGCTGACAACACATTGCACAAATACTGTTTTGGTTTGAACTAATTAAGATTCAAATTCTTCATCTAAACTTGGAAATATTGATTGCGAAACAAAAAGTCTCGTCAAAGTATTTTCTGGAATTGCCTTTTTTGTGTAAAAGTGGTGATACTAAAAATGGCTCTGTAATTGGGTTTAAAAGTATTTGTAAAACCCATACACAACCTGACAAAAGTCTTGTTGTTGATCCAAGTTTTAAGAGCAAGAAATAATAACTTGACTTCTAGTTGATCATTTGGAAAAGTGGCAGAAGGTAGATTTTTCAGATGAATTATCAGTTCAACTGCATCCCAATCATCACAATTTTTGCAAAAGGCCTCCTGGAACCCGCATGGACCCAAGATTCTCACAGAAATCCGTCAAGTTTGATGAAGGAAAAATCATGGTTTGGGGTTACATTCAGTATGGGGCGTACGAGAGATCTCAAGGCATCAAGACATTTCTGCTTCCAAATACATTACAAACTACAGGAGAGGGCAAATTCTTAACACTCCTTCTCATACTTCAGCCTCCACATCAAAGTTCCTGAAAGCAAACAACGTCAAGGTGCTTCAGAATTGGCCACCCAGTCATGAACATTATTAAGCATGTCTGGGGTAAGATGAAGGAGGAGGCATTGAAGATGAATCTAAAGAACTCTGGGAGTGCTGCTAGAACATTTTCTTTGGCATTCCAGATGACTTTAAAAGTTATTTGAGTCATTGCAGAGAAGTATGGATGCAGTCATCATGCATGCAGCCAGGCTTATGGGGGGGTCATACACAATATTAATTTATTTTTCCAATGCACCATGACTTAATATTCTATACTGTACATTATTTCTGTTAAGTGACAAGACTTTTGTCAAAGCAAAGTCAGACCTTACTGTTTTAATTTAATAATAAAAAAAATTGACCATAGTTTATTCTGGTAAAATAAGTGTAATCTAGAGACCTTTGCCTTTCATATAAGCCACTTCTGATACCAAATGTACAACTAGAATTATTATTTGTGGTTCCTAAAACTTTGATAGGCGACAATACTTTTGTCAGGTAGTGTATATGACCTTATTTCTTCTGAGGAACACAAAAGGAGAAATTTATAAAAATATTTTATTTATTTATTTATTTATTTATTTATTTATTTACTTATTTATTTATTTAAGTTCCTAATATGAAAGTCAATGAGGTCCATTGTTGATCTGAATCCCGTTGAGTTCAGAATATCTTCTTTTGTGTTCCACAGAAAGACATTTAGATTGGCAGAACATAAAAGAGCAGAACAACTGTGGGTGGCCATGTAACATTTCCTTTCACACACAAGACACATTTGTTTGTCAGTATGCACAAATCCAACAAACTCTACAAAGTATTTAACTCAGGCAAATTCATTTCTGACCCTTCCCCTTCCAAAATCTTTACAGTGTATTTCTTACCAATTTTGCCAATGAGTGCAAGCCACATTGTGTGGGAGGGAGGGACACACACACACATATGTTGGTGTTGATTATAATAGTGTATCGGGGTTTGCTCTAACACCTCTGCCTACGGAGTCTCTCCCTCGAGTCTGAAAAAGCCCTTTCAAACAGAACTCCTAATTAGATGGAACAGAGGTCATCTAGAACCAGAACACAAGGACACACAAATACACACCCACACAAACACTTCCTTCCTTTCTTCTGTTTCTTTAATAAATTACACAGACATTAGCACTTATGTGAAGCTGAACTTTCTGTCTGATAATGAACTGGAGAAAAAAAGAGTCAGCCTGTCACGTTCATTGCTTTTAAAGCATGCTCGCATTTCACAGCTTGTTGTGAGCAAAATCCAAGCAGGCAGGCTGTACATATTCATGCCTTTACCAGCTCGAACTTTAATTCACCAGACAGATTACAGAAATCCTCAGCAATTTCCCGAACGCTGTTGTGCGCTACTCGAACAAATCCACGTATATTAAACCCATCCGTGTCTCAATCTTTCCCCGGGCCGCTCAGGTGAACGGTAACAGTTGTCATCAATTTTAAGCCAGTGTGAATGTGTGTCAATGCTTGCTTGTATTTAAGTGTCCCGGAGTCTTGTGTTGGTGGTTATCTGATAGTTCCTGTTTAATGAGGGAGATTTAACCTTCACAGAGGTTGCGGATTTTCAAGTATCAAAGGCAGAAAAGGAAATTGCCACTAAAATTCATTCATTACCTTGGTGTCAAGCGTTAAGCTGAATAGCTTGTACAATAACTCTCACTGCATGATTTATCATTAATAGACGGAGAAAGCTATCCATTAACATTCACATTCATCCCAATGGCAGTTACTGGCACACAATCTTCCTATTTTATCTAATCACCTCAGGTGCTACTTACATATATATATATATCTATTAAGTTGGGGTAGCTATAGACCATTTCAATGTGGTCATGTCATTGGCCCATTAACATTTCCTGCTTGTTATCAAACCATTTCATAACTGTAGCAATAGTTACTTTAACCATAACTTACAGTTAAAACAGCTTTCATAACATTATTTATTAATATGTGTCTCTTTTTGGATTCTCGGAAGCTATAGAAATTAAAAATGTAAAACAGCAAATACGTTGGGACCATTGTTGTTATTTACATCCCTCAAAATGGTCTACAGCGTACCAACTATATGTTGTTAAGCTCAAAGTATACAGTACTTTTAACCTGAGTAAAAGCAAATACAATACAGACAGTCACACACAAATATCTGAAAGTGTCTTATATCATATAATGCATGAGCATCCTTGTCCAGTTTTTACATTCTTCTTTCCAAAAGTTGAGCGATCAAAATGTTTTAGTTTTTTTTTTTTTTTTAAATATAAAGGATACTTCCAATCCCTCCAATGGACCATCCACGGACCAGATCAATTAAACACAAATATGTTACTTTATTCATTTACTAATGAAATAATAGATAGGCAGTGTTGGGGGTAACGTATTACAAGTAGGGTAAGTTACAGAATAATTTTACTTTTCTAAGTTATGAGTAAAGTAATGCCTTTTAAAAATTAAGTAATAATATTTGAGTTACTTTTTTGAAAATGTAAAGCGCATTACTTTTTAGTTTAATTAATAAATTAGTTAAAAAAAAATAAAAAGCAAAATAAAATGAAAGTAGTCACAATGAATCACGCAGTTAATGAGAGAATGTGTTCATTATTTTGAACGCATCGAAGAAAAGGAAAAGGGGATTATAGTCTCAACAGACAGTGATTTTACTTAAGACAAATAGTACAAAAGTAGCAAACACATTGCTTTAAACTTTCATTAATCTGTATATACGGCATGTAGAGATATGGAATCAGGAAGTTCTCAGATAACATCCTAAAATATATATTTTTATGTGTTTATAACGTAAATGCAGGCGTACAGCACGTATACAGTGTGTATACAGCGGTATACAACGTGTTGTTAATTGCAGAGCTCCTCTATTAAAAAAAGAAAAAAAAAACAAGTTGAAGCTGAAAGAGAAAACTAAGGAAAGAAAAAGTAAAACTAAAGTAACTCAAAAGTAACATAATGAATTACTTACCCTAAAAAGTAACTAAGTAATGCAACTAGTTACTTTTTTGGGGAGTAACTCAATATTGTAATGCATTATTTTCTAAAGTAACTGTCCCCAACACTGGATAGGCTCTATATTTTATTTAGTCCAATACAATAACTTGGCACAAATTTTGTTCAGTTTTAAAGTATTTTTTTTTTATTAGCATCAAAGGTAATTAAAATAGGTATCTAATAATAAAACAATAATTATTATGCAAAGGGATTGATCATGCAAAATTATCGATCATTCAACAAATGCAAAATTAAACAATGTTTTCGAGTCACGTCTGTTAATGTGGCATTAAATAAAATAAAATTATTACAAACCCATTAAAGACTATAAACATGAAATGAAACATTTATCAAGCTATATTTTATTAAAACACCAGCTCATGGGTGTAGAATGTTCTGGTATTTGAAAAGAATGCAGCCCATATCAGAAATCTCAAATGCGTCTAAGCTTATTAACGACAAAGTTAAAATTTCTTTCTCCAGCTCACACATCCACTGGGTTTAGGAATGAACTCAGCAGCAGAAAGAAGGCAGTATTTACCAGCTATTGAACACATGCATTCGCACATCAGAGAAATGAAGGCTCCGGCAACTGTCACTCATAGCAGTTGCTATGGTCACAATTAATGTTGGGGAGAAGTGCATTTATTTTGAACTGTGATCAAAACTGACTGGGACTACCTGTGCATTTTAATGAATTTAATGCACACCTTCCAGCCAATCAGGACCAAGAATTTCAACAGATCATGGAATAAAATCATTTAAAATAGAGTTGTTTATACATTTAATCATGTCACACAACTATATATCAGGAGGGGTGTCTATTGGTTTTGCTGTTTTCAGTAGTTTGTTGTTGTTCTTTTTTATTTCTTTTCTGACAGAGAAATGACAGTACAGTTCTTGTCTTGACACCTTGTGAACAAACAAAGTAGTTTATTTGCTTGTACTTGTAATTGCATGTACTTTATCTGTGTAAACAGTACAAATGCAAAAAAAATAAAAAATCTGAACTGTGATGAGGGCCTCGGACACAGGTCAGGTTCTCTTTTGGTGGCCTCGTATTTCGGACAATTCGAAATAAATGTGCTTTGTCCAAACAAGACCCGATAAAAAGTTAAATATTTTAAATAATCCTGGATACTCTGGTGCAATTGAGATTTTAGTGGATAAAGTAAGAGTTTGGTCCGCACAGTGGCTTAATGGCAAGAACTGTCGCCTCACAGCAAGAAGGTCGCTGGTTCGAGTCCCGGCTGGCCCAGTTGGCATTTCTGTATAAAGTTTGCACGTTTTCCTGTGTTCGCATGGGAATTCTCCAGGTGCTCGCATTTCCCCCCACAGATTTGGGTAAACAAAATTGGCCGTAGTGTATGAGTGTGTGTGTGAATGGGTGTTTCCTAGTACTGGGTTGTGGCTAGAAGGGTAGTTGTTGTGTAAAACATATGCTGGATAAGTTGGCGGTTGACTGTGGCAACCCAAATAAGGGACTATGCTGAAGGAGAATGAAAGAATAGTAAGAGTTTCTGATGTAATGAGGTTACAGTGATAATTACTGAAGGATCAAATGGCATTCTAGTTATGGTGTCTAGTTAAACAGTCTTGTAATTTTTTTTAAAGTAAAAGACAAAAAAGAAAAACCCATCAGATCCATCAGAGAAAGATGAGGTAAATGTTGCAGACAACACCAGTGAATCAAGGATCTGTTAGTCTATTGATTTAATTTGTATTTTCTTTTTTCAATCTTCTAATCACAGTTGAAACCCAAACTCAGAATTAACTTGTATACTTCAGACAGGTAATAATATACTGCAAGAAGTAAATACAGAAATGAGAGTCATTTCCAAATCAGTTAGCAGAACCAAAAATGTTCTTTACTGTGCACATACCAATTCTGTTTACATCTGGGTCTGGGTTGGAAATGAAAATAAATGCCATTCAGTTTATTGTGTATTTATCGGGTGTCTGAGGTTGGGTTTTTTTCCTTTTAGCCAACTTGGGAATGTTGGGCTTGAGTAAGAAGTGATTCAGGACCAGATTTTAGAACTCAAGAAGACCTTTCCTACACATACACTCCAATTAGCCATAGTAAACCTTGGGATTAACAAATCCTGCTAACCAGCTAAGCTTTTAATTATTTTCTATTGCGGAGCCTCCTTGTCAGTTTTCTCTCTCTCTTTCCGTCTCTCCTGTAGGTGCGAGCCAGCGCGATCGCTCAAGATGCTGATCAGAACTATGACTACGCCTCGAACAGTGTGATCCTGCATCTAGACGCTGGCGATGAAGTCTACATCAAACTGGATGGTGGCAAAGCCCACGGGGGCAACAACAACAAATACAGCACGTTCTCTGGCTTCATTCTGTACGCTGACTGAATATGTGAGCACAGAGGAAAAAGAGTAGGGGAAAGAAAGAGGAAAAGCGAAAGGAAAAGGAGCATTCATCAACCCAGCGCTTTATTTTTTATCAGGATCTCACCGTTGCTTCAGCACTTCTACTTCAGACTGTGGAACAAGGGTTCAGTAGCTTCTCTTTGAACCACCTCACAGATTGATATAAAACAAGGAAATAAAGTGATAAATAGGACATTATTTCTCTTTCAGTTTTGAAAGGGGGTTTCATTTAAGACTCCAAGAGTGACTTGCAGAGATCTTTAACCTCATCATGGTGTGCTTCTCCTCAGTAAAACTTTCTTGACCAACAAATATCTAATGTTAAACTATCCCTGTTGAAAATAAAGTGTTTCTTTGAAAGGATATATGATGACAAGTTCTGTATTCATAGAATTATAACGCTGGTGTCCGATTTCTCCTCACCTCTCCATTGGACACAGCGCCCCCTGTTGGCTATTGTTGGTAACTGGTTTTCATCTGCATTCTTTCCATACGTGTTGTTCTCTGTTGGGACTGCAGTAGCCAATGAGCATTGTGAATGAACGTTTTAGTTTTTTTTTTCCCTCAAAGGCACTTGATACTCAGTTTAGACAATTAATACTCTGCTGCTATTCCCTCCTCCCATGATCCTTTTCCTCCCCGTCAATTAGCACTCGACCCGAAACTCCCTCCTCTCGGTCTCCTCCTGCCCCTGCCAGTGACTGCAGATGAGTTTGTACCAGTCTGTTCTCTTTCATATAATCATAAATGACTGTATATGATGGCTTAAAGGATGTTTATGTGTATGCTTTAGTATTTGTTAATGTGGTGTGGGGAATGAATGCAGAGCCTGAATGTGACAGATGAAAGAAATCATCATAAAGGATTATTTTTCTGAAGCTAATTAAACAACAAATGTGAAGACAAAATGTGAAGAATAGCATTTAGAAAAGAAAAGGGTGGTGTTTTAAATTATAAAAACTTCATTAATACTGCTTTATAGGGATTATTCAGAATATGTCTACTTCCATACCATATACAGTAGGCGTACATGTGTGTAGTATGTCTGAAATCACAGTATGCATGAAAGTGCACATCCACTGGACACTTTTGACAAGGCAGATGTATTTTTTCATACTACACACGTTCAGTACAATATCCACCTTTTTCCTGAGCACAGAAATTCATCCTGCTTCTTATTTCCAGTCAAATTATTTCCAGTCAAATTTTTATACAATATTGATTGCTTTCTATACACTCTAAGAAATAAAGGTACAAAATCGGTCAATGTGGTTGTACCTTTTCAAAAGGTAAATTTTCGTTCCTAACATGTCCTTAAAGCTACATATTAATACCTAAAAATTACAAACGTGTACCTCACAGTACCTTAAAAGTACAAAAGTAAACCTGAAAGGTACAAAACTGCACTGTAAAACCCAACGGTCAACTTTATCAAATGAAATGAGTGTAGTTAACTCAAAATTTACAGAAAGTTAATTCTACTCATTTGAATAGAGTTTTGAACTCGGTGTTGAAGCTAATGAGTTAATTAAATATCTCGTTACTTCAACTTAAATGGAGTAAGTTCACAGCATTCATTAAGAATAGTTTTTTAACTCAAATGATTTGTAGCAATCGGTTTCCTCAAACGGTTTGAGTTGCCTTAACTTCTTGGGTATTACAGTACTCAGTTGGTTTGAGTTCTCTTCATTTATTGGGTTTTACTGAGCTATAATTGCTTCATGTCTTCAAATGAATTAAGTTCACTGTACTCATTAGGATTAGTTTTTGAACTTAAATGGTTTGTTGCAATCGTTTCCTCAAACGGTTTGAGTTACAGTACCTTAACTATTTGGGGTTTACAGTGTGTACTCTAAAGGTACTAATGTCCACCTGTATGGTACCACCTTAAAAAGGTACCACCCCAGTGACAAATAAAACCAATAATGAACCTATAATGAAAATAATGTTTTTTTCACTTAACAGTATTGCACTGACCATTTCTCAATGCATCAAAGTTTAATCAATGAGTAAATGACAAAAAACTGCTCTGAGGTTTCGAGAATGAAAATAGATGAACGATTTTATTCTACATCAAACTCAGGGTGAAATCTTTTGTTGTGAAAAGTATTAAAGCACACTTATACCTCTTTAGTTTAATATATTATAGTAGCGCTCAAATCAAGTTCTCAATTTTATTTCGGTTTATTTTTTAACATATTCCGTGCTCAGCATATACAAGTAAACCCCTCAAAAATCTATCTTGTAAATTCATATTTTTAATAGGAAGCTATAATATTATATTTGTACATACTGTATACATTAGATTAGTCAGTACTGAAGCCAAATCTGGAGCTTATCTAAGAAAATAACTAACGATAACGGTCCAAAAATGAATACACCCAAATTTATATGTTATTGAAAAATATTAAATACAAATTTTAAAGAGGAAAAATCAAGAGAAGCAAAAGAATTATTTGAATTTTTGTGGTTTGTATTTTTCATTTCTTGCAATATTTTACTTGAGCTTAATTGTATTATTTTTAAATTTCCAAATATGTTTGGTGACTAAAATATTATTTTAATAAATATATCTGTTTAATAAATCTGTTTTATTTAAATGCACCAAAGTACATTGCCTATATTCACTGAGAAATGGAGAAAAATAGTCATTTTCAAAATGTGATGTACTCAATTATGCTGAGCACTGTAGTTCTATAGAGACCAGCATTCAAATAAAAGTTAGAATCTATCACCTTTCATCGGTTACAAAGGAAAAAGGTGGACATTACACTTTTTTAAATGTCAAATCTACTATACAGCATGCAATTTCAGATAAAGCAGATATAACCTAAACACTAATCCTGAAATTCAGACGTCAAATGGGTTTTTATAAAATAAAAAATAAATAAAAAACAGTTTTTGAAGAGGCGTGGAGACGCATATTTGAGGTGCTCTTGAGGTTCTTCACTTGCCAATCAATCATTCCCAATAATAACAAATGCAACTACATGCAGAGAGAATATTAACGCAGCAGCAATTTATTCCCGGTGGGATGAATGAATGTGCGCAAATGAGGTTTATTTGTAAGCGTGCATGTGCATTTGTGTGTGTGTGTGGCTGGGTGTGTGTATGTGTGTGTCAGTACCAACACCAGAGCATGAACTATATTTTGTCTTTGCCACATCATTATTGGTTTGAGAAATGTTCATGCTTTAGCAGGTCAAAGATGTGATATAGAGCCAATGAGATTGCATCAGACACGTTTAGCTAAGCCTCTACAGAGAAGATATAAAAGAAACAATAAAGCTGTAAATTAAATGAATCTATGCTATGTTTGTCAGTCCTACTCTATCTTTTGAAAATGTTGAATAAATTTAAATAACAAATGGGAAATTTGGAGTCATTTGTGGTGTAATGTTTTTTGTTTTTATTCACTCCGACAGTGCAAGAAAACAGTTTTTGGGGAAACAGAAGCCCATTTGCATAAATCTTCCAATTTATCTACTACTTCACATTACAGGGCACTTAATAAATGCTCTAGTCGTTTGAAATTACATCAGAATAAATAGCACGTTCTAGTCTCTGCTTCTATTCCATCCATCCATGTACTTTTTTTCTCCTCCTGTCTCTCTATTTTTATCTTGTGCCTGTCACCTGGCCTGGCTCACAAAAGCACACAGGGAGAAACACAGCTGTAGACTTAACAAAAGCTTTCATTAAGTGTGCCGCATTGCTTGATTCACGTTGTCACCTGTGTTGCATCTCAGGACACTTTCTTCCAGAGGACACATTGGCTGTTCTGAGCAGTCACTTCCACTGAGACCCAGAGAAACACTGGCACAGATTTGCAAAACACATCACATTAACTGACATTCTTGGGAGACGGATTTAATGTGCAGTTCTGGCAGTATCTGTGACATGTATATATTTTTTTATTAATAAATAGGGGAACCATAAAAATTGATTATGATTTGTTTTTAAATTGCACATTCCTTTCAGCTTAGTCCCGTTATTAAACAGGGGTCGCCACAGTAGAATGAACTACCGACTTATCCAGCATATGTTTTACGCAGCGGATGCCCTTCCAGCCGCAACCCAACACTGGAAAACACCCATACACTCTTGTTTTCACACACATACACTATAGCCAATTTAGCTTATTCAATTCACCTGTACCGCATGTCTTTAGAAACTGGAGGACCCGGAGGAAACCCACGCCAACACGGGGAGAACATGCAAACTCAACACAGAAATGCCAACTGACCAGCCGAGGCTCGAACCAGCAACATTCTTGCTGTAAGGCGATCGTGCTATCCACTGCACCACCATGACAACCTTTTAAATTGCACAAGGCAACTGAATTTGAAGATACTGTCTTGTATAAAAGTATATGGGAAGTGGTCCTTGTTTTGTTCCGAGTAGTAATGAAGCTTACATTTTCTCCTGAAGTACTGGAGGAAGTTTGATCTTTTACTGTGTTGTGTATATTTTGGAGCAAACAATGCTCATGCAAAAAAATAACAAATAAACAAAATAAATAAATAATAATAATAATAATACATTGCTTTTTACACATTTCACATTGGTTTTATTTAAGTTACACCAGTGCTCTATTTTCTCACAAACTGATAAAAGTGACAGGGGCTATGATTTAGGGTTTGATGTTATGCATGTTTCACAAGCTTTAGAAATAAAAATCCATTGACCATTGAAATAAAAATCCATTGACTTTACTGTGTTTGAAAATAACATGCCAGCTACACTAAATTTTACCTCTAAATGCAATTGAAAAGCTGAAGGAAAAACATTTCCAGAAGCAACCATGACATTTTACCAGGCTTTGAGCCTTTTTGTAAAATAGTGTTCCATGATCTTTTAACTCTAAAATAAAAATTTTGAACTTAACCTAATTAATAATAATATTTCAAAATTATAATAGATTTAAAGTATAACAAATGTGACCCTGGACCACAGAACACTTATATTGCACAAGCATATTGTTTGGGTCAATTGAATTGAATTGAATTAATTCATCTTTTTTTCTATAATACTTTTACAATGTAGATTGTGTCAAAGTAGCTTAACATAGAAGTTCTTGTAAATTGAAACTGTGTCAGTCCAGTTTACTGAGGTGAAGTTCAGTTTAGTTCAGGTCAGTGCGGTTTAAATTTCACTGTTGAAGGTCCAAACACTTGCTTCCAAAAGTCCCAAAACCAAGCAAGCCAGTGGCAAGAAACAAACTTCACCAATTGATGAAAGTGAAAGAAAAATAAAACCTTTAGAGAAACCAGGCTCAATTGGGCATGGCCATTTCCCCTCTGGCCAAAGTTCTTGCACAGAGCTGCAGTCTAGGCACTGGAAGCTGGAGAACATCGATCATAGAGACACTGTGGTCAACATTAATGATTTTTAGTAAAGATCATGTTCCATGAGGACATTTTCAAAACTTCCTAAAATAAATACACCAAATCTTCAATTGTTATTAATAATATGCATTGCTAAGAAATTAATCTGGACAACTTTAATGCCAATTTTTCTCTATATTTTGATTGTTTTGAACACTCAAATCAAAAATAGTTGTATTTCAGCCAAATATTGTCCAATCCTAATAAACCATATCAATGAATAGCTTAATTATTCACTTTTCTTGTGAAAAAAAAAGACTGGTTTTGTGGTCACAAACGGCTGATTATTATTATCATTATTATTATTATTATTATTATTATTATTATTATTATTATTATTATTATTATTATTATTATTATTATACATATTTTATTTAATATAAATCATGCCATGGCACTGCAATTCAGAGGGTAAAGACCAGAGATTAACTCATGTCTTGAATGTGTGTGTGTGAATTGCTACTACTTCTAATAATGAATGCGGAATGCAAATGGGAGTGAGGAGGTTGGCTTATGTCAACATTTCCCTTTGATTAAATCATTACTGTGATTTTTGGAAATAACGTTGTACACAAAGTCACGGTTGCTTTACTTCTTTCTCTGTTATCCACACTCTGGTCCTCTGGTGTGCTGCGAGTCTTTTCTCATTCTGAACGCTCTTTACTGAACATCAGCACCGACGCCTGACAATATCATGGGTCAGAAGACCCTTTTATTCTCTCTTCATTTCTCTCTCTCTCTCTCTGCGCTATTCACACACAGCATGTAGTTGAGCATCTCTAGGGAGGCACTGGAAAACAAGATAAAACATCCAACAGACATCCTGTGCTCCTCTCTTCCTCCACGAGCTCTAACCTTCCAGAGCTTCCACACCTCCAGACTATTGTCCTGGGATCTGTCCTGCTCCAAAACGCCATCAAAGAGCCTCTGAGTTTAGTGCGATCACAGAGCAGTTTAAAGACTGTCAGACACACAGCTATCAGCTCGGAGGAATTCAGCACACCTGCCTGACAAGAACTGAAGCATTCACTGATTCACACACACAGTCTGCTGCTGCTCCATCCAAAAAAGTTAATATGTGAATATAAATGAAATTAATATCATATTCATTTATTATATTAATAATAAATGTATTATATTAACATGTGAGCTGACAGACAAGCAGAACGAAGGACAGAACAACAGACATATAAAACAATAGATCAATGGACAGATAAAGTGGTAGAAGGATAGAACAGCAGACAGACAGACAGACAGACAGACATATAGACCAATAGACAGATAGAGTGGTAGAATGATAAAACAACACAGACAGACAGACGTATGAAACAATAGACCAATAGACAGATAAAGTGATAGAAGAATAGAATGACAGACAGACATATAGACCAATAGACAGAGTGGTAGAACGATAAAACAACAGACAGACAGACGTATAAAACAATAGACCAATAGACAGATAGAGTGGTAGAACCATAAAACAACAGACAGACATATAGACCAATAGACAGAGTGGTAGAACGATAAAACAACAGACAGACAGACAGATATACATACAAACATATATATAAAACAATAGACAGATAAAGTGGTAGCACGATATAACAACAGACAGACAGACAGACAGACAGACCAATAGACAGATAGCGTGGTAGAACGATAAAACAACAGACAGACAGACAGACAGACATATAGACCAATAGACAGATAGCATAGTAGAACGATAAAACAACAGACAGACAGACAGACATATAGACCAATAGGCAGAAAGAGTGGTAGAATGATAAAACAACAGACAGACAGACAGACAGACAGACAGACAGACAGACAGACAGACCAATAGGCAGATAGAGTGGTAGAATGATAAAACAACAGACAGACAGACAGACAGACAGACAGACAGACAGACAGACATATAGACCAATAGACAGATAGCGTAGTAGAACGATAAAACAACAGACAGACAGACAGACATATAGACCAATAGACAGATAGCGTAGTAGAACGATAAAACAACAGACAGACAGACAGATACATAGACCAATAGGCAGAAAGAGTGGTAGAATGATAAAACAACAGACAGACAGACAGACAGACATATAGACCAATAGACAGATAGCGTAGTAGAACGATAAAACAACAGACAGACAGACAGACAGACAGACATATAGACCAATAGGCAGAAAGAGTGGTAGAATGATAAAACAACAGATAGACAGACAGACAGACATATAGATCAATAGACAGATAGTGTTAGAACAATAGAACAATAGACAGACAGAAATACATATAGACCAATAGCCAGATAGAGTAGTAGAACGATAGAACAGACAGACAGACAGACATATAGACCAATAGGCAGATAGAGTGGTAGAACGATAAAACAACAGACAGACAGACAGACATATAGACCAATAGGCAGATAGAGTGGTAGAATGATAAAACGACAGACAGACAGACAGACAGACAGACAGACAGACAGACAGACAGACAGACCAATAGGCAGATAGAGTGGTAGAATGATAAAACAACAGACAGACAGACAGACAGACAGACATATAGACCAATAGGCAGATAGTGTTAGAACAATAGAACAACAGACAGACAGACATATGGACAGACAGACAGAGACAGACATACAGACAGATAGACATATAAAACAATAGACAGATAAACAGACAAAACAATAGAGAGATGGAACAATAGATAGTTAGACAGACAGACAGACAGACAGACAGACAGACAGACAGACAGACAGACCATAACAAATTAATCTGATCTGCAATGAAGCGACTCAAATTGAGAAGCATGGAACATTCACAAGTGGCCCTTGATTTAAAAAAGCAAAACAAAAACAATCCTAGAGGGAACTTCTAATCCAACACTCACTCTCACAGTGCCAATCTTCAAGCATGCCTTATGAACAGATGGAGGTTCATCACTGGACTGACGAGGCAGACAAAAGGGGAAAAGATAATTGCGTGTGCACATGTGTGAAGAGAAAGGTGTTGTCATGTCTGCGTGTGTGTATGTTTTACTGAAAGGCCATCGCATCACTGAGGGAGATTCACACAGCCATCTGCACCAATTAGACAATGGCTCCACCATACACACTTCTTGAATTACCACACTCATCTCATACAACACACACACACATATTCCCATACACACACATGCAGGGTCAACAGCAGAGGGAACAGTAGCCACAAATATAGGTGTGTGTACACCAGCTAACGCACACACAAACCAAACTCAGAGTGGGTGACCTTCTTCAGAGTTTCTCTGACTCAAAGGTCAAAGTCACACAAGTGGAAGGCTCCTAATGTTGAGAAGTCACCGCTTTCCATGATGATGGCTGAAGTTTGGTCATCAATTTCTGCCAGCTGAAAAGGCCACAGTGTCCCGACATGCTGGTTAGTTAAAGATTTACTCAATCCTTCTTAATAAATGTGTCTCTCTCTCTCTCTCTCTCTCTCTCTCTCTGTGTGTGTGTGTGTATGAGTGTGTGTGTGTGTGTGTGTGTGTGTGTGTTGTCTGGTATAAAAAAGCCTAAAATACTTTAAGAAAATGAGAACGATTTTAGCTCCTCAAATTAAATGCTGTTAATATTCTCAAGAAATTGGCACCTCGAAAGTTCAGCGTATTTTTATACTAAAGAAACTTTCCAACTGCAGGCAAAGGTAAATATTAATGCAATATTTGTGTAATATTAAGATTATGTATTTATAGAGCTTTGATATTAACTGACATTTCAGAAGAGAGAATCTCATGACAATAAACAGCTGATTAGTCAAGAGTCTCATTTCATCACACTTTCCCTAAACTTCCATAGGCTCAACAAGGCAGCATCTGTTTGATCAAAAATACAGTCAAAGCAGTGATAATGCTGTATATATTAAAAAATGTACAGTTACAGAAGTGACCTAAACTGTAATTTACATTTACAATAAATCCAAAAATTCTAAAGTCACATACGGTCATGTCTGAGGATCATCTGTTCTTTGCTCATTAAGAATCAGAAATAGTAGACTTGTGAATTTAATGAATTGTTTACTGGAGAAGTGCTCCAATCAGATTTTTACCAGTGAAGCATTAACCGAAGACTCAGATCAGATCAAATCAAATGAATGATTGAATTGTTAATGGGACACTTGCCCTTATTGGATCATTTCAATTAACCAATCACAGTTTAAATCAGTGAAAAGTGACTGTTAAATCAGCTACTAGTAGACTCACCAGATTATGTGAATAATGAATCATTAGCTGGAGATTTGCTCTGACTGGATCACTGTGAGCAGATCATTTGATTCAGTTAATTGTTAACTAACGACGGATTGTTAACTAACAACGGATCATTTAAATAAGTGAATCATAAACTACGAACTTACTGTGACCAGATGATCTGAATCACTGAATCGTTAACTGGACATCATCAAAGTCCCTTAAAGGCAAGTCATTTCACTCGGCGATCATCTTTAAAACACCTCTCAGGCATTCTGGCTGAATGGGGAAACATTAAAGTCTCCAAAACTGTTAGCTAAGCTTTCGATTATATACCATGTTTGGAATCACCAATAAAATCAAACAACATCTGTTTCATAAATTTCGTTTCTAAACCAACAAATCAAACAAAATCTGCATTTGTTCAGTTTTCCCGAGCTATTGTGCATGCACACTCAAAAAAAACGAGATCACAACACCAACTGGCCGTTCTGCACATTATCATGCTTCGTCTGATCACGCTGGTCTTCCGATGTAATCTACAACTTGGTCTTGATGGTGAATCTCCTCCAGAAATGAAAGTGACTCTTTGTTTACAAGTTTGTGGGGCGTTTGAGTAGTTCGTGCTGTCATGTGATGTGCGTTTGACAGAACGGACTGTACCTCACGTTCGTTTCATACAGATTACAAAACCAGAAAACTTTTGTTTTTAAGTGTAGTTAGTTCATTTACAAGTACATATTTCAAGTTTTATGTGGATATATTTCTTATGTCTGTGAAGCAAATGTTCACTGAGATTCCAGTGTGTTTGTTGACCACATAAACTGTCGTAAAAGCACCCGTCTGGTCCAAGCTTCTCCCCCGGAGAATCATCAGTCTATAGCGATTGATGATTGGCTCCTGTAGTAGGGAGGGCTTCATTCGCCATATTGACCGTTACACTTTCCCCTATTCAAAATAAGACAACGACATGTCATGTCATTTTCATCTGCTTATCCGGGGCCGTGTTGCAGGGCCAGCGGTCTTAGGAGAGAACTCCAGACTTCCCTCTCCCCAGACACTTTCTCCAGCTCCTCCGGAGGGATCCCGAGGCGTTCCTAGGCCCGCCCAGAGGCATAGTCCCGCCAGCGTGTCCTGGATCTTCCCCGAGGTCTCCTCCCGGTGGGACATGCCTAGAACACCTCCCTAGTTAGGCGTCCTGGAGGCATCCTAAACAAATTCCCGAGCCACCTCAGCTGACTTCTCTCGATGTGTAGGAGCAGCAGCTCTACTCCAAGCTCCTCCCGGGTGACAGAGCGCCTCACCCTGTCTATAAGGGTGCGCCCTGCCACCCAGTGAAGGAA